>NW_028091817.1:1953887-2109433 GCF_014824575.4 Sturnira hondurensis | reverse complement strand
CTTTCATTTGGGCATTGTTTCTTTGTCTTCCCATTGCTTATGAGACTCTTCTTGTTAGCTTCAGCTTCTTAAATTGGTCTGTTCTGACTCCCTAGGTTTATGGTGTGAACTTCTGTGGTAGAATTCCTGTGAAATTCAGTGGTGCAGTCTCCTGCAGGTATCTTGATGTTCTCTGCTTCCATCTACTCCTTTCTTTTTGTGTGTGTGATAAGCTGGAGGGGGAGGCAAAATGGTTTATGACAGCAGGAGAGTACTTTATGATATTTACAGTCACAGCTGGTGGAGAAGAAATAGAAGATCTTTAGGCTCTATAGAGTGTTAACTGTAATCTTCAACCCAATTTGCCACCTTTAGGAAAGAATAGACCAAAGATAAGTCTCTTGTTGGGAAGGGAAGGCTTGTGAGTTGTATCTAGAAAGCAGTGAGGTTGCGGGTGGTCAGATTTTGAGGTAAGGTGAGAGTAAAGAATAGTAAATAGACATAGCATGTGAGCAAGTAGAGTTAATCACTACAGTAATAGAATTCAGGAACCTGTAAAGTGGGCTAAGACCTGAGAGATGTGTTGTGAAGTATTTACAGTGGTATAGAAAGCAACAAACAAACAAACAAACAAACACACAAAAAAGGGCAAGAGAAGTGAGGAAAAAGCAATAAGTTTGGGGTTAAATGAAGAAGGACTAAAACAGGAAAAAAGAAAGGAGAGGAATAGAGTACTGAAAGATACAGCAAGAATAAAATTAAAAAGTATATACGGTTACTGAAAACAGTTTAAAAATAAAAGTTAAAAAAAAATAACTCCTTCCTTGTTGGTTTCAAACTGTCCAATCCAGTTTTTCTGGTTTCAGCGGGACCCCTCTGTGGTCTGGGTTGTAGACCCAGGCGCACACCTGCCCACCAGCCAGGCTACCAGACTGGGGTGCGGGCGCTTGCCCACCTGACAGGCTGCCTTGGTCCCACAGGATCTGGTACTGGTCCTTCCCAGTCCTGTGGCTGGGTGAGAAGCAAGTCAAGCTGCCTTCACAGGAGAATACCTCAGTCCACTTTCCAGTAAAAACTTCTCCAGAAAGCGTGCCTCTCAGCCCAGCCCAATCCCCAACCGACTGGCTAGGACAATGCTCCTCTCAAATTTCCTGGGCTGGCAGGCTGGTGGGCTGGCGACCACAGAGATCGCAACTGAACATGGCCCCTGTCCTTGCCACCCTCCCTGCACACCTAGGCAGACAGGTCTCTGCCACCCAGCCCGGCCTAGATGGTGAGGGAGGGAGCCAGCTCTTCCAGGGACCCCACAGCCGGCCCAATGCTCCACTGGGTGCTGGGCTCCCTATGAGTCCTCCGTGGCACTGGCCACAGACGGAAGCCTCTACACCCCTAACACAGCGGCAGCGGCGGGTCCGAGGCATTTTGGGCTGGCCGAGGGCAGCCGGTCCTGCCACTGCTGCTTTTGTCTTTACTCACAGTTGCTGGGCTCCCACTGAGTCCTCTGTGGCAGAAGTCTGGACGCTTCTGTCTCTGGCTGTAGACAGAAGCCTCTGGGCCCTGGAAGCTGTGGCAGCAGCAGCTCCAAGGTCTTTGCACGCTGGCCAATGGCTGTTGGTCCCGCCGCTGCTGCTTTTGACTTTACTTTGGGGTGCCTGGCTCCTGAGGGCAGCCGGCCCTGCCGCTGCCACTTTTGTCTTTATTCACAGGTGTCGGAGTCCCAATGAGTCCTCTGTGTCAGACACCCCTGTCGCTGGGCACAGGCGGAAGCCTCTGGGCCCCGACAGCTGAGGCAGCCGCGGCTCTGAGGTCTTTACGCACTGGCCAATGGCTGACCTCCCACCGCCGCTGCCACCGCTGCCGCTGCCCTTGACTTAACTCAGAGTTGCCCGGCTCCCGATGAGTTCTCCCTGGCAGACACCCCTGTCGCTGGACACAGACGGAAGGAAGCCTCTGGCCTCCAACCCGCTGAGGCTGCCATGGCTCTGAGGTCTTTACGCGCCGGCTAATGGCTGACAAACTAAAATTTTAATAGTACTGACTTTATTTATTTTTTATTGATTGAGTTTTAGAGAGAGGAAGAGAGAGAGAAATTTGAATTTGTTATTCCACTTACTTATGCATTCATTTGGCAATTCTAGTATGTGCCTTGACTGGGGTTTGAACCAGCAGCCTTGGCACTTTGGGACAATACTCTAACCAGTTTGGATAAGTGTACAATATATACCCAGCCAGGGCCATACTGGTTTTATTTTTTTACCCATATAGTTACATTTACTAACATTTTTTATTTCTTCTTATCACTTTAAATTACTGTTGAATATTCTTTTAATTTCAGTCTGATGAAATCCCTTTAGTATTTTTTATAAAGCATGCCTACTGTGACAAACTCCCTCAGCCTTTAAAAATAAAGAATTTAAGACATTCACTCAGCTTTGGAGTGAATGTCTTAAATTCTTTATTTTTAAAGAATAGCTTCACTTGATGTGTAACTCTTAGTTGACTTTTTTCTTCCAACATTTTCAGTATATCATTCCACTGGCTTCTGGTTGTGATTTCTGGTGTGAAATTGCTTTTTGATCTCACTGAGGATACTTTTCATATGATGAATTACTTCTGTCTTGCTGATTTTAAGATTTTTTTGTCTTTGTCTTTTGAAGGTTTGATTATATGTCTTGGTGTAGACGTCATTTATCTTGTTACGAATTTATCTTGTTGTGCTTCTCTGATTTGTAGATTCATATGTTCATCAAATTTGGAAAGTTCTTGGTCATTAAAAAAAATTTGTTTTCTCCCCTCTTCCAATACTCTTCTCTGGAACTCCTATAATGTATGTTTGTATGCTCGATGGTGTCCTATAGGTTCCTTAGGCTTTGTTCATTTTTTTTTCTTTTTGCTCTTCAGCATGGATAAATTTAATCATCCTATATTCAAGTTTGCTTATATCTGTTATAGAACCCATTTATTAAATTTTTCATTTCAGTTACTGTATATTTCAATTCCAGATTCATTTTTATGATTTCTATCTCTTTATTATCTTTAATCTCTTTTATGTTTACCTTTTTACTGATACACTTTTTAATATATATATATATATATATATATATATATATATATATATATTCCTTACTGATACTCTTCTTTTCATTTGTCCTTGTCTGGTTTTTTCTAGCTCAGCTATTTGAGCATATTCAAAACAGTTGATTTAAAGTCTTTGTGTAGTAAGTCTAATATTGGGAAGCTTCTGATTTCAGTAATACAAAATCTTGACTTAAATGGATAAAATGATATGGGAAATTTTCTTTTAAAGGGAAACATTTTCTCCAGAATTATTTAAGTTGATGATTAAACAATTAATCATGGAAACAGTTTTTGTTTTTACATTCTGCCTTCAGCAGCATGTTGATTTCCCTCATGTACTTAATAAGGTTGTCCACAGTTCCAAGGGTCACATGTAGAAATGTAACATAAGAGAAAAATAGGAGATGTGAAGTCTACATTTTTCTCTGTGTCTTTTTAGCTCTGTGGAAAAATGTTCTGGAAGATCTCCAATAGTATTTGTTTCAAGTCAAAACTGGATCACGTTTCAACACTAAACCTTTCAATGGTCTTGAATTCTATTTTGTAAGATACTAGTATTTCTACATTTGAATTTTTAGTACTATATTTTCAGAGTACTTTTAAGTTCACAGAAAAAATTGAGGAGAAAGTATAGAGCTTTTTCTTATATCTCCTGCCTCCGTACATGCATAGCCTCTCCCATTACCAACTTCCCCTGCCAGAGTGGGGAATTTATTAAAATTGATAAATCTCTACTGACATTATAATCTCCCAATGCCTGTAACTTACATCAGGGTTCATTCTTGGTATTGTACATTCTATGAGTTTGAACAAGTGTATATATACATATATATCTGTCATTATAGTATCATGCAGAATATTTTCTCTGCCCTAAATATTTTCTGTGTTCCACCTGTTCATTCTTCCCTCCTTCTTCTTTCTCAACCCCTGGCAACAACTAATCTTTTTACTATCTCCATAGCTTTGCCTTTTCCAGCATGTCATACACTGTGTAACCTTTTCAGACTGCCTTATTTCACTTAGTAAACCACATTTAAGATTCCTCCATATATCAACTGATTTCTTTTTAATTTATATTTTCCTAGCATCATATTAACTTTATTTTCAACCAAACCCATTTTGATTTAGCTGTGTTAAACATAGCATATTCTTTCTAAAAACAATATGAGATTCTTTTACCCAAGGGTTTAACTGACATATTCAGAAAAAGCAGAGGATGGGGGAAGATAAGGTAAATTTATGGTTTCCTGGGCAGAATGGGAATGAAGAGGGACTAGAGATGGGTAAAAGGGGCTTGTGAAGATGATGGAAGTGTTCTAAATTTGCACAACACTGTAAATTTTCTAAAAATCTTTAATCTCTGTAAATGTTAAGGCATGTAAATTACATCTCAATAAAGTTGACTTTTACAAAAAGAGCTAAAATCATTCTCATCTGTTGTGATAATTTTTAAAGTCTTCTTCCATCTCCTTTTGGATTTGGATCCTTCTATGTTCATGCATCTACCTATCCATCCATCTATCTATATTATAAATAGTTTTCTCTTTCTTTATTGCAAAAGCCAAGTTTTCTTGATCTTTTTTCTTTAGACATCTTAAATTACATTATGTCTTAATTTTATTGGCACTAGCAACAACACCTATTTTCATCTACATAGCAATTGTACAATGGCAGTGATAGTAACTAGTTGCTTCCCCATGTAAAAGATGAGATGTAGAGTACCTTGCTTATCATCCCTCAATTATTATTCCCAACATTTTCTAGTTTCAATGAATAATTCAGTAACTTTCAGATCAAAAACATGTTTTGAACATTGTAATCAATATCACATAACTTGGAAACTTGTGAAGTTTTATAATCATATTAACCCCTGTTAAAAATTGTATTACTTCACTGATTTGCTGCTCACTATCATTGTTTATATACCAGGTTTTATCTTTTGGATTTTGGTTCCAATATATTTCTCTGTAATTTTAAGCATTTGGGGTATTTAACTTAGCAAATAGTTATTGAGTAATTAATACAAGCTATTGTGATCAACTCTGGTAACAGAGTGGTAAAGATGATCCATTTTCATGATGATTACTGTATATTCAGTGTATGGGTGACATATTTGAACCTTAGCATTCTTATGAGTGAAACAACTTTAGAAAATCTAAAAGCTATTGTATACAAAGTCTGTCTGGAAAAAGTCCGGCCATCTTTAACATCATGAGAACAGTTTGTGCAACATCAGTGTAACCTGGCAATCACGGGGAGTTGACTGGAGTGTACATGCATGAATAATGACTTCACCATAATAATCAATGGGGTCAGTAGACACCACTGAGTGAGCATGTGTGCTGTGTGGCCAACACATTCAAAATGAATGAGCAAGTAGAGCAACAAATCTGCATTAAATTTTTCATTAAGCTTGAACATTCCTCCATGGAAATTATTTGGATGATTCAGAAGGCCACAGCTATGGGCAACTCATGATTGGCAGCTTCCTCACAACAGTGTGCCCACTCATGCATCATGGTTTGTGCAGAGTTTTATGGTGAAACATCAAATCACTCAAGTGACTTGGCCCTCCTAGAAGTCAAATTTGGCATCCCATGACTTCTGGCTTTCTCCAAAACTAAAATCACTTTTGAAAGGGAAGAGATTTCAGACCATGGATGAGACTCAGGAAAATATGACAGGGCAGCTGGTGATGATTAGGAAATTGTGTGAGGTCCCAAGGTGCCTACTTTGAAGGGGAGTGAGGTGTCATTGTCCTATGTACATTGTTCTTTGTATCTTCTTCAATAAATGTCTCTTTTTCATATTACATGGCTGGATACCTTCTGGAGAAATCTCATATTCTGTTACATGTCTGAGACTATGTTTCTGTTGTTTTTATACTAATTGTGGTCTGACTGTCTTAAGTTTTTTCCCCTCAAAACTCTAGACATTATTCCACTTAGTACTGTAAAGTTTTTGTGCCAAACTAATTTTTTTCTCTAGGCAATGTGTTTGGCTTTCATTGTTGATATTTTTCTTATTTTAGCTTTAAAATTGTCTAAAAAACTAAATATGAACATAACAGAATTTGGGTACTGTTAGTTTTTCCTGGGAATTAGTAAACTCTCTGACCTTAAATAAATTATCTTTATTTTTTTTCTTACTGCTCCTTTTATTATGTTGTACATTTTAGTAATTGTATGTATTCTAAAACATATAAATAATATCTGGTGGTCTGTTTTATGGTCATAATTATACTTCCAGCTGACAAACTTCAAAATTTCAATGGCTTAAGTTTTATTTACTGTTCAAGCAAAGTCTGATGTATTACCCTATATTTTCTGGGGTAATTCTTTCCAAAATAAAAAATTCAGATATCCCAGAATGCTTCCAGTCTGTGGCTTTGCTATATCAACAAGTGAGTTCCAGGGTGGCTGTTGAGGGTAAAGGAGAATACAGAGAACTACTTCTGGCTCTATAGTACTCAAGCACATAATTTCTGCTCACAGGTAGTCATTAGCCTCAGTCTGGGAGGTGTGAGAAATGTTTGATGAGCACTGTATGAAGTCACTCCCACATCCCTTTGATAAATTAGAGATAAATTGGAGATCCTCTAAAGGGCATTTGATAAGATCTCATAGATTATATCTCCATCCAGTTGCTTCTGTATCTAATGGTTTTTCTCTTTCTGATCAGATTTAGAGCAGAAGATCTATGTTGCTCCAATACGGACAGTTGAGATAAGTTCTATCATGGATCACATGAGACCCTATTGAATTTTTTAGGTCTGGATTAGAGGAGAGTAAATCATCTATGTTTATTAAATTGTTCTTCAAGTAGCTGAGAGATCCAGTAGCTTTGAGTGAGGAAGTAGCTGATTTAAATGAAAATACCAGTGTCCATGCTAATAAAGCCCTTTTACTTCATCATCATCAGGGTGGATCCTTCTCACTAACTAGACATTTTGTTCAGATAGACAGTCTGAACTAAAAAGCAGAAAGAAGTTCCCTCAGCAGGAAGTATGGCTTCCATGGCTGATGTGTTCTTTAGACCACCACTCACCACTCACTGCCTGCCTGACCATGGAACTCAGCACCACCAGCCACTGCTGTTGCCTTGAGGAATGTTATGGATGACTTGTCTAGATTTTTTCCCTTTACTTTTCAGGGAAACCTTTTCTTCATGTGTGTTGAATTGCCAGTGAGTTAAATTTTTTCTTGGTTTGGTATTCATATATGTGTGTGTGTGTGTGTGTATTCCTTTAAATTTCTGCAAATAAATAGAACTCTTCCATAGTTTCTAATTCTGATAGAAAATTTATTAATGATTATATTTATTTGCTTATTTACTAGTACTAAAATTTCTTTTTCTAGTTATAAGAGTAAAATCATTGCTGGAAATGATCCATACATTTCCAAGATGTGTAGCTTACAAAGTGAATATGAATGTAGGTGGTAAAGAAGGACTTACATGTTTTCTTTGATGTCCTACCATACTTCAATTGTATAAAAGTTTTTCTATCTTACTTGTGAGACTAAAAATAAATTTACATAGAAGAAATTTTTAAAGAATATTTCAAATCCCAACTTGATTGCAGTAGTTTTATGTCACATATATACCTATGTATTTATTCATTGATTAACTGTATACATACATTGACATATTTATCTTATTTTTTATACTTACACATATTTATTTTAAAAACTGGGATATTACTCTTTGTGTATTTTTCCATACATGTTAACAATACTTTTCATGGCAGCAAACTCTTCTCATTATTTCAGCAAGACTTTGGTTGAGGGGAATTAAATATGTGTGCTCATTGCCATTGTTTCCAAAAACCTGTCTCGTGACACTGATTCACAGTAAGGGTCTTCTTAATTTTGACTCTGTAAGTTGAGAGATTACAAATTTGGGGGGATGGGAATGGTTTATATCACTTTTGACATTTCTATTCTTCTGAGTAGCGCTGAACCCTTTTGCTGTTTGTAATTAGTCTTCATATCTTTCAAAGGAGGCTTTTCCCAAAATTCCCTATCACAGGAAATTCTGTCTGGACAGGATGTGTACATAAGTACAGCCTTCCATGTGGTCCTCTCCTATTACTGGTGACAGAAGCCAAAACAACCTACACCAGTCATCCTGAAGACTGTAGAACAGCATCAAAGACATCAGGGAAACAACATTTATACCAGCCTTGCCATGCCCCACCATGGGAATCTCCTGCTCACATACTCTTATCCATCCAGCTTTGGATCCATAGATTCAGATAATTCTCTGATGAGCTTCTGAAACATGTAGCCCTCACCACACTGGGAATAGTTTCTCTCTGGATCAATTTATGCTGTTGTTTTACTGGTTGTATAATACAGGTCACCTCAGTATTTATATACCATGTAAACATTAAAGCAATGGGGATAGTGAAAATAAACACTTCTCTTTAATGCCAAAGGTGAAATTCACTTCACAGCCAGTTAAGGAATCCAAATACAATAGACATGCTATTTTCTAAATAAATGTTTTTCTTAAAGTGAATCTTTTTCTACTTCCCTTTGGCAGCAATCAGAGTTTGTCTCCTCAAAAATGTGCCACCGATAAAAATTATTTCATTTGTGAACTAATTTTATTTCACAAATGAAATAATTAAATGAACATTTAAAAATATTTATTTAATTGAAATAATTAAATTTATTTAATGAAATAATTAAATAAATAAATAAAAATAAATAATTCTATTTCACAGATGAAATAATAAAATCTTTACAAAATAATACTAGTGAGAGACTCCATGTGTTTGTAATCATAATTTCACATCATTCTTGTGACAGTGATTTCAAGGAACTTTCTCAGGAAGTCATCTTCCCCTGAATTCTGACCTCATGTTACCTCCAAATCCTCAGGCTGCTGCCTGATGAGGACCCCCCCAGGTTTGCTTTCTTTTACTCATTTATGTGTCTGATTTTTTTACCCTTATACTCAACATACATCAAGATATGCCTGTGCCTTGTTATTGTTTTTTTAAGTAAAAAATTGTGAATCTGCTCAACAGATTGATGTTAGTAAACAAGATCCCCATAGGTTTTGTTGCCAACTAAACTCACAAAAAGGAGATAAGTGGAGTACAGCCAAGATGGAGGCATAAGTAGAAACCCTTCACTTCCTCACACAACCTAAAAGAGGATAACAACAAATCTAAAATCAATAAACAACCAGAAGAACCAGAAAATCAATCTGCACTGAGCTCTGACAACCAAGGAATTAAAGAGTCAACCAAAACAACCAGACTGGTAAGAACCCATGAGGCAGTGGACCACGCAGGCAGGAAACTGAGATTCAGAACTGACTGTGGACTACAGCAGTTGCTGCAGTGGGAGAAACTCCCAGTCTCACATGAGAATTCATTTAAAGTGCTCTAGAGCAGAGCCAGTGAGCTGCATTGTTCCTTCTCTGGCCCCTCCCCCAGAAGCAGCACTGCAGTGCAGCAAGGAGGGTTGCCCTGCCCTGGTGAATACCAAATACCCCACCCCCTTACAACTTAACAGGTGCCCTGAGACACAGAAATAAGGCCCAGATGAAAGAACAGAGCAAAGCTTCAGAAAGAGCTAAGCAATGAATAGATAGCCAACTTCTCTAATGGAGAATTTAAAACCCTGGTAATCAAAATGCTCACAGAACTGATTGAGATTGGTCCCAAAAATAAAAGAACAAATGAAAGACACCCTAAATGAAATAAAGCAAAATATTTAGGGAACCAACAGTGACAGGAAGAAAACCAGGACTCAAAGCAATGATTTGGAACAAAAGAAAGAAAAAACATCCAACTGAAACAGAATGAAGAACCAAAAATTCAAAAAAGTGGAGAGACTTATGAACCTCTAGGACAGTCTGAAACATTTCAATATCTGAATTAAAGGGGTACCAGAAATGGAAGAACAACAGCAAGAAATTGAAAACTTATTTCAACAAATAATATATATTTTTTCTAGTCTAGTGGAGGAAATAGACTTTCAGAAAGTCCAGGAAGCCCAGATAGTCCCAAAGAAGAACACACCAAGGCACATCATCATTAAGTTACCAAAGATTAAAGACAAGGAGAGAATCTTAAAAGCAGCAAGAAGAAAGAAGAGAGTTACCTACAAAGGAGTGCCTATAAGGCTATCAGCTGATAGCCTATAGGCTATCAGAGCTCAGTGCAGATTTATTTTCTGGTACTTCTGGTTGTTTATTGATTTTAGATTGGTTGTTATCCCCCTTTAGGTTGTGTGAGGAACTGAAGGGTTTCTACTTATGCCTCCATCTTGGCTGTACTCCACTTATCTCCTTTCTTTTCTCAAAAGAAACCTTACAGGTAAGAAGGGGCTATAAAAAAGTATTTGAAGTCATGAAAGGCAAAGCTTTATCCAGCAAAGCTTTCATTTAGAATTGAAGGGCAGACAAACTGCTTTCCAGATAAGGTCAAGTTAAAAGAGTTCATCGTCACTAAGCCATTATTACATAAAATGTTAAAGGGGCTTGTATAAGAAAAAGAAGATAAAAATTATGAACAGTAAAATGACAACAAACTCACAATTGTCAACAAATGAACCTAAAAGAAAAGTAAAACAATGAAAACAAAAACTAAGCAAACAACTAGAACAGGAACAGAATCAGAGAAATGGACATCACATGGAGAGATTTCAGTGTGGAGGGGGAAGAGAAGAATAGAAGAAAGGTACAGGGAAGAAGAAGCATAATTGGTAGGCATGAAATAGATGGGGAGAGGTCAAAAATGGTATAGAAAATAGAGAATTAAAAAAACTTATATGCACAACCCATGGACACAAACTAAAAGAGGGAATGCTGGAGGTTGGGGGAGAACAGGGCAGAGTGGGGCTAAAGGGGGAGCTATTGGAAAAACTGTAATAGCATAATCAATAAAATATACTTTTAATAAGTCATAAAGAGGAGAATTTTAAAGACTGTGAAATAATGGTGTAGATTTTTACACTCTTAATTCTATTTATTCATACATTTTATATTTCACTCACCATTCTGAGTACATAGGCTCTTATGTTATACTAATGGTACCTCAGCTCACATTATAGCTCATATCCAGTTAGGGAAATTATAGATACCGTACCTAGTGACAAATCAATACCTAAGAATGTCTCTCATTTAGGACTTGCTTCATATCTCTGTCTCTGTGTGATTTGATCTCTTTCTGTCAGCCATTGATCTTTGAGGTGAAGAAATAAGAAGCTTTATGACTGATCTTGCATAGATTGGATTTAATTTAAAAATAGGTTTTTTGAAACCATTGAGACTCTGTTTTGGCTGTTTGTCCTTCCAGGTTTTCCCACCTTGGACCTTTTGGTCCTGTGTGGGACTCTTGGCCCTCACTGAGCTCTACCCCACAGACAGATGGGTTCTGGTTCCTTCTACTTGTACTAAGGATCCTACTAAGAAGTAGAATCCTTTCTACTTCTTCCATGCTCAGATTTTACAAACTTTTCTCCTTTAATGGGTCCTCCTTTTCCCACCCTGGTGCTACTCTTATTTGTTCTTTCTCTTTTGACACCACCACATCCTCTTTTCCCTGGATCTAATATGGAGAGTTTATCATTATCAAATGTATTTCTTACCCATATACAGGATGACACAATGTAAATTCAGATGGAAAACAACATAATTTTTCTCTGTTACCCACAATAATACCCATACTGTACAGATCTGAATGACAGCTGGTATGTAAATGCTAAAAGACTGGTAGCCACCCTCTCCATCTCTTTCCAGTTCGAGAGGGGCTACATGGAAGTAGTTGTGTAGAAAACAATCAAAAGAAGAATAATGAGGAAAAAAATAGAGCAGAGGAGAAGCACTTTAAAGGCCTCTCCCTGCCATGGCTGATGTTGCTCAGTGGATCGAACACCAGACTGAACCAAAGGATTCGGTTCAATTCCCAGTCAGGGCACATGCCTGGGTTGTGGGTCATGTCCCCAATAGGTTGCGTGCCAGAGGCAACCACACATTGATGTTTCTCTTCCTCTCTTTCTCCCTCCATTCCCCTCTCTCTAAAATGAAATAAAATCTTTAAAGGCTCCTCTATTGCATTTTGTAAGCAGGATGTATCATACATCTCTTGTGTACAGATCGATTTTGACTCAACATTCAGAAAATTGTAGCAGCTACTTTTACTCAGACAAAACAAGACCTTGCTGTTTGGATTACAACTAGAACAAACCAAAAATTAAAGGAAATAAGTGTCCCTGATTGAAAATCAATCAGACATATCATTGTCTACCATGTGCAAAGCACTGTGCCATAGATTAAAGACATATTAAAAACTGTTAAAAGACCTATTATCTCCCTTTAGGATATGGATGCTCAATTCAGATATTTATGGAGCAAAGCACTGTATAAGGAGTGCCCAATCTCTCAGTGTTTCTGGGCCACACTGGAAGAAGAAGAGTTGTCTGGGGCCATACATTAAATACACAAACACTAATGAAAACTGATAAGCACAAAAAAGTTTTAAGTAAATCTGAGATTTTGTGTCGGGCCTCTTTCATAGCCATCCTGGGTCACATGAAGCCTTCAGGTCATGGGTCGGACAGCCCTGCTAGACATTCAATCCTATGATTATGATTACCTAATAGTTGGGATTTGTAGAACTATAAAGGTAAGGCCTGCTTGCTGAAATAATAGAAGCAGCTTGAGGAAAATAGTTAAATCTTTTATAAGAAAAAGTAAGTTAAAAATGGATATTGGAGATAGCTGAGATAAGTGAGGATCACTGAGGAAGAAAACCAGGCCCTGTGTTCCAGGAAGGTAGTGAGCAGGGGTCAGGTCTGGAGATCAGGTTATACACACACAAGAGCCTCCACCTGGTGATGCCAAAGGGTGCCTGGCATTAAATGGCTTCACAGATTTCAGATGGCATGAACTGGTTTTCTAACAGCTAATAAATGGGGTACAAATGATAAGTTTCATTTCTGGCTAGATCATAAAGAGATAAAATCATAAAGAACTTGGGATTAGATGAGCTCACAGTATTGACAGTAAATCAGACAAAGAGATTGTCAGGTACAAAGTCTTGGGCATTATTAAATCTTAGTTCTCTATTAACTTGACTATGTTATCAGAGGATCTGAAAATATGCAGCTCATGCCAGAAGGAGCTGGCCAATAAAGTCATATGATAGGCAAGGAGGCAGACAGCATGTCTGTAACTCACATTTAAAATCTCACAGAAATACAAAGAATTGTAAGAAATTACTATGAAGAGCTATATGCCAAGATATTTGAAAACCTAGGTGAAATGGACACATTTCTAGAAAAATATGAAAACTCAATGAAAAAGTAGAAAGCTTGAACAGACCAATAACAGCCAATGAAATTGAAGCAGTAATCAAAAAGCTTCTGACACACAAAAGCCCTGGACCAGACAGTTTCACAGGAGAATTCTACAAAGCATTTAAGGAACAGCTAACCCATGTCCTACACAGACTATTCCAACAAATCCAAGAGGACGGAAGACTCCAAACTCTTTTTGTGAAGCCAGGATCATCCTAGTCCCCAAACCAGATAAAGACACAACAAAGTAAGAAAACTTCAGGCCAATATTGCTGATGGACATAGGTGCTAAAATCCTCAACAAAATATGGCAAACTTCATCCAGCAATACATTAAAAAGATCATACACCATGATTGAGTGGGAGTTATTCCAGGGATGCAGGGATGGTACAATATTTGCAAATCCATAAACATAATACACCACATAAACAAACAAAAACAAAAATCGCATGATCATATCAATAGATGTTAAAAAGCATTAGATAATGTATAGCAGCCATTTATGATAAAAACACTTAGCAAAATGAGAATAGAGGGAGCATTACTCAATGTAATAAAGGCCATATATGAGAGACCTACAGACAACATCATACTCAGTGGGCAAAAACTTAGAGCTTTCCCACTAAGATCAAGAACAAGACAAGAATGCCCGCTTTTACTACTCTTATTCAACATGGTATTGGAAGTCCTAGCCACAGGAATCAGACAAGAAAAAATAAATAAAAGGCATCCAAATTGGAAAGAAGGAAGCAAAACTGCCATTGTTTGCAGATGACATGATAGTGTACATAGTAAATCCTGTAGACTCCACCATAAAACTACTCAATCTAATAAGTGAATTTGGCAAAAAAGTGGGATACAAAGTCAATATCCAGAAATCAAAGGCATTTTTGTATACCAACAATGAATCAGTAGAAGCAGAAATCAAGAAAAAAACCCATTTGATACAGCAAAAACGAAAATAAAATATCTGGGAATAAATCTAACCAAGGAGGTAAAAGACCTGTATACAGAAAACTACATAACACTGAATAAAGAAATCAAGGAAGACACAAATAAATGGAAACATATACCGTGTTCATGGATTGGAAGAATTAACATCATCAAAATGTCCATACTACCCAAAGCAATTTACAGATTCAATGCAATACCTATTAAAGTACCAATGGCATATTTCACAGATATAAAACTAACACTTCAAAAATTTATATGGAACTATAAGCAACCCTGAATAGCTGCAGCAATTTTGAGAAAAAGAACAAAGTAGGAGGGATTACAATACCTAATATCAAACTGCATTACAAGGGCGCTATAATCAAATAGCCCAGTACTGGCATAGAAACAGACACATAGATCAATGGAACAGAATAGAGAGCCCAGAAATAAACACAAGTCTCATTGGTCGATTAATATTTAATAAAGGGGGAAATGACATAAAATGGAGTAAAAATAGCCTCTTCAACAAATGGTGTTGGGAGAACTGGACAGGTACATGCAAAAAAATGAAACTCGAGCACCAACTTACATCATACACCAAAATTAATTCAAGGTTGATAAAAGACTTAAATATAAGCCATGACACCATTAAAGTCCTAGAGGAGAACATAGGCAGGAAAATCTCAGATATTCCATGTAGCAGTATTTTCACTTATATGTCCCCTAGAGAAGGGGACATAAAGGAAAGAATAAGTAAATGGGACCTCATCAAAATAAAAAGCTTTGCGTGGCTAAAGAAAACAGCATTAAAATGAAAGGAGAACCAAATCTATGGGAAAACATATTTGCCAATGATACCTCAGACAAGGGTTTGATCTCCAAAATATGTAAAGAATTCACTTGACTCCACTCTAGGAACACAAGTAACCCAATTAAAAAATGGGCAAAGGACTTAAACAGACATTTCTCCAAGGAGGACATACAGAGGATCCAGAGACATATGAAAAGATGCTCAGTGTCACTAGCCATCAGAGAGATGCCAATTAAAACCACAATGGGATACCACTTCACACTGTTTAGAATGAGCATCATGAACAAAACAACAAACAACAAGTGTTGGAGATGATGTGGAGAAAAGGGAACTGTAGTGCTCTGTTGATGGGATTGCAGACTGGAACAGCCACTGTGGAAAACAGCATGGAATTTTCTCAGAAAACTAAAAGTGGAACTGCCTTTTGACTGGGCAATTCCACTGCTAGGATTATATCCTAAGAATGATGGAATACCAATCCAAAAGAGCCCATGCACTCCAATGTTCATAGCAGCACAATTTACAATAGTCAAGTGCTGGAAGCAACCTAAGTGCCCATCAGTAAACGAACAGATCAAAAAACTATGGTGCACTTACACAGTGGAAGTCTATGCAGCATAAAGAAAGAAGAAGCTCTTACCCTTTGTGACAGCAGTGATGGAACTGGAGAGCTTGATGCTAAGTGAAAAAAACCAGGTGGTGAAAGACAAATACCATATGATCTCACCTTTAACTGGAACCTAATCAACAAAACAAATAAGCAAGCAAAATACAACCAAAGACATTGAAATGAAGAACAAACTGATGGGTAACCAGAGGAGAGAGGGGAGGGGACAATGGGGTGAAAAGGGTGAAGGGTTTACAGGAACAAGTATAAAAAACACCAGGACAAAAATGAGGAAGGGCTGTAAAGAGGGGAGAGAGGTGGGGATGGCTGGAGTGGTGGGGAGAGGTGGGGGAAAAGGCAGAAGGCTGTACTTGAACAATATTAAAATTCAAAAGTATTTATTTAAAAAATCTCAGATGCTGTAGTCACCTATGGGCAAAAGACAGAATTGATAGAAACAATTGTAGCACAACAAATCCTGGAAAAACATAGGGGGCAGATGGGGAAACTTTACTGCTTATATAGTCAAAATACAAATGAGCAAATTTTTCAGCTTTAGGTGTCCTATTTTATAATGGAAGAAAGGTGCTTTAGTGAAAAGATGGTTTATCGAGTGAGAGAATGATGGTAGGGGAGAAAGAGTTTAATAACAATGAGCTTTTCACAAATATGTGTCTGTAAGATGATAAGTACAGGAAAATAAAAAGGAAGAGAAGGAAACTTCCTAGAAATCATTTCCCATGTAAGGGGAGAGAGAGAGGGAGAGGGAGAGGGAGAGGGAGAGGGAGAAGGGGAGAGAGAGAAAGAGAGAGAGAGAGAGAGAGAGAGAAACTGTGACTTCTCTGAGGACCTGTTGAGTATTTGAGTATTATGGACAGTGTGAAATGCTTGTTGTTCAAGGTGATCATGCTTAATTGTGCACTGAACAGTACAGGTCCAGGGAATGTATAGAAATGATATTGAGCAAGGCAATACAAGTTGTTGTGCATTCTGTGCCATGAACTTTCCTCATGAGACAAGCAAACAACAAAATCATAACAGATTTCTTATCAAAGAATCAATAGCATCATGCTAATTTGAGAAAATACAAAAACAGCCTTTTCCTCATTTTTTAAGTGAAAAAAGTCACTCTGCTATTATTCTCCTTTATATTGTTGGTTTATTGATTTTCCTTCACAGCTGACAAGCTCACAGAAGTTATTTCTCATAATAGCTGGAGATTATACACATAAGCTTTTAAAATATTAATTTAGTTACTAAAGCTGCATTCAAAGAACTTTGTTTTCTTCTTTGAAGACCTTCTGAATTATGTAGTCTAATAAAATTGTCTACTTTTTTCTTCTTCAAACTAATGGTAAACTTAAAAAAAAGATTCGTTCATTTTCTCTTATTACTTTCTAGAGCGAAATGTCTTTTGTGATTTGGTCAAGCAAGCTCCTTTACCTATACAATAAGGCTTTTCTCTAAAGAAACAGAAATAATAAAAATAATTTTTAAAGTGTTACATGCAAGACATTGAAATGAGATGTTTAAAAGGAGAAAGAGAAAGAATCTGGGATACAGGGGACACAATTCCTCCCAGGACCATTTGCATCATAAAATATAATTCATCAGTCATTATATCTGCTTAGCTCTCCAACTGATGGACACATTGCAAGAACCATGGATGTTGCTATTCACAGTGCATAATGAGCAAATCTCTGAGGCTCACTGCCAGTCATGGGTTAGTCAGAGAGTTGAGAATCCCCCAGACTCAGACACCTAAACAACACTTTGCAAAAAAAATAAAATAAAACAAAACAAACAAAAAACACTCTCTCTTTTATTCTCAGTTTTATCTAAATTTAGGGAAATTTTTAATAGCTCTCTAGTCCTCATATAGAAAATATCTTAAACAAGAGTGCAGATACTCCTTTCTATACAGTAAAAAGCGTAGAATAGTAGGGTTTGAATGAGAGAAATAATACTTGAAGAATTTTAAAGATTAGGCTCAAAGTCTAACTGGCTTGAAAAAATAAAATCCTCAAAAGATTAGCTTCAGCTACTAGTTCATTCCCAACATGTGAGTTTGTCTGAATTGACTACTTCTCTCTGTTTCCTTACCATATGGTTTATTATATAGATTCTTAGTGACTTATACTGCAGGTTATCATAGACTCTGAGTGGAAGGTTAGGAGAAAACGGCCCTCTGACACCTTACACATAGACTTTCTTCGGGCTTCAGGGGTGCATATTCTACTCCTGGTCCTGGAACAACCACGAGCAAGGAGGAGCACATTTAAAAAAAATTCATTTTATTTCTTTTGTAGAAAAATTGTTTATATTTGTTAAAGAAAAAATCTGAAGTGGATAAAAAATGTGTCCCCAAGCTACTCTAAAATTAAAAAAAAAAAGATTTACTTGATCTTTCAAAGGAATTTTGTAGACATTTGAAAGTTTTGCAAACTATCTTCAGAGTATTGCTCTATATACACATGTATACTAGCCTGTAACACACATATACATACACACACTGTATGTACCTAGTTGAACTAAATGGTCAATTTGGTTAAAAAATACATTATTTCAAACAGTAACTTGACTCATTTTGTATTTTGACTGATTAATGAAAATTCATTTGAGAAAAGTAAGACCTATTTATGCCCTGTTACTAAAAGTTATAGTGCTTCCATAGTCTGAGATTTTTTTTTCTCTCCAAAGTGCTTTTGAAAGTTTTTTAAGGTCAATGGAGTTTTTGAAATTCTGGGTCCCATTTGTAGTAGCTGATCCTTTAAAAGAAAATTATTTCATCTTCTCGGCATTTAAATCTTATTTATTTAAGGCATTTACCAACAGGACCCTCCCAAACAGTTTCTATGTAGAGATAACTGCTCCAAATGCCCTAGATTTATTTTTGCCATCATGCAAAGGAAAACATAAAAGAGACAAGTGAGCCTTCAGGGCTTTGGGACATTTATTGATCTCACTAAGCCTTGCAGGGGGATGATCTTAAAATCAGAAGTCATCCTTGCAAGGGGTACACTTTGTCAGGGCCAGGTGCTTTTGAATGTGTAAATTAATCCTGCATCACCACGTGGATGATTGATGTTTTTACTCTGAAAGCAGTGGGGCCCTTGTGAAATTTCTAAGGGCCAACAATATCAGGACAATGATAAGCTTGGGGCTATTGATCTTGCTGTGAATTGGGTTCGTGTTGCAATATGTGCCACGTCAAAATGTAAAAATACTGTGTATTATTTTAGAAAAACCAGCAAGATTCTTCTCCCTTTAGGCAACAAAACCTCAACAGGCTATGAGTGGAAATACTTCAGCGGTGAACTTTATTCTTCTGTGAATGTTCCATGTGTCTTCAGCATACACACCAGAGCACTAAGCATCTTAGATGGCAGTGCATTTGATCAGTCTTCATTTTTGTAGAGAGACCAAATTAGTTTCTATATCAATCAAGATTTTCTGTGCTAAAGAAAAAATCCAAATCAAGTTTGTTTAAGCAAATAGGAGAACTGATTGGGTGGGTGAAACAGAAGTGCAGAGGTACACTGGGCTTCAGGAAGGGCTGGAACCCAGCATCAGCTGTTGTAGAACACCATCCCTCTGCCCTGCCTTGGCCAAGCCACAGCCTCAGCCAGCTCTCATAGCGTGGTCACGAAGATGAATACAGGCAGCTTTGGCTAATGTGATGACAATTTACGTGATAGCAATGCTTTTCTAGGGAAAGAGAGCCCACTTTCCCTAGTACTTCCAGCAAGGGTTTCCTTATTGAGTGTCTCAGTTTAGGCCTATGTCACCCCTTGGGCAGGAGGCCAGGGTTGAGGGGAGAGAAGACAGCTGAGGAGAATGTGTATGGCATGTGATGCATTTGAATCTCATGACAGAATATTTCCCCAAATGGATGCCTTTCAGGAAAGAAGAAAAAAATACCCTAAAACAAAGCTGCTCATTGGTGCAGGAAACTTTGCACCATTTTCAGGTTTTTAATGAAACAGTTACAAAATTTGAGTATGTATATTAGTTCACTGCTTTGTACAAAATAAATTTGTCTAGGCCACGTTTTCTGACATAGTCTAACATAATTCAAAGTAACTTTCCCTGATGCATTTTAAAATATGTGTATATATATTTTACTTCAAAACACTTGGATAAAAACTACAAGTGTCTCTCAAATTAATTCTAAGTAAAAGGAAATAAAATTAGAAATGATGAGATGCTCAGAAAATAATAATAAATGCTACTTTTCCCATATATGGTAATATGACCAAAGATTTAGTCAGAGAAAAATCCATTGCATTGTAATTTTATTAAAATGGAACAAAAGTAAATATACTCATTACAAATAGATTGATGAAGTAAAGAAAAATAGAAAAATAGAAATTAATGAATTAGAAAAATTCACAGTGTAATAGAATTAATAAATTCAAGAAGTGATACTTTGAAAAAACATGAAAAGGAGACAAACATTTTTCATACTTAATCAAAGAACTACATATGTAATAAGAAATATACATATACACACATATATAAAAAGAGATGTTTAGTTTAAGAATTTTAAGAAATCTAAAAGAAATATATTTATATGTACTATAAAGTGAAAATTGTATTTGAAATAGGTGCTTTTCAGGTAAGTGACCAATACTGATTCAAAAATGAAAAACCACCCTAGATTAAAAGGCTATGACAACTTATTCCACTTCTGCCACAGAAATATCTCCAAAAAGAGTTCTGGGCTCAGAACAACATATGGGTGAAACCCTTACAATCAGGAATAAGCCCCATGCTGTATAAATTGTTTTATTTGATATAAAATATAATATGCTTCTTATTTACCATTAGATAATTTCAAAAATGTGAGAAAGGTACAGCAAAAAAGATAAGTACATACATATTACAAAATTGTAAACATCCTGAAAAGGTATAATCAAATAATATCTCACAGTATTTCTAAAGAATATGACTTCAAGTCCAAAATGGGCTTTTTCGAGTAATACAACAATGGTTCAATATTTTAAAAAATTCCAATATAATCAATCACATCGACAGATAAAGAGATAATGAAGGAGACTTTATACAAATTATAAAAACATTTTGGTAAATATGTCATTACTAAAAGCACTGTGATGTATCTTCAATATAAGGAAGACATTTTCTCCAAACCTTTTTTTACTTCTAGTGCTCTTCACAAGTCCAAAGCAAATTCTTGGGTTTATCTGATCAAAATTTAAGCTGTTTATATCCTTTGCCCCAACATTTTTACTCTTAAGAATTTATCTTTAGATAGACTTATATACATTAATGAGGAAACATACACAAAATGTTTTTTATTTTTTAATATATTTTATTGATTTTGCTATTCCAGTTGTCCCATTTCCCCCTAGTTATTCCCCTCTGCCTTACACACCCTCTCCCACCTTCATTCTGTAACAGGGTACAGCCAAGGGGGACCCCAAATAAAGATTTGTAATGATGTCCAGAACTCAGGATATCCAGAAAATATTAGAAAAAATTATATATATAGGATGTCCTCCCCCCCTCCCAGGTGTAAGCTGGGGGAAGGGACACATGGAGCAGGGCCATTGAGAGTTGTTTTGAATAGCAACAGCTTTGCAGCTAACCTCTGGAATGGTCATTTAACATATCTATAACTTTTAACTGATTTCATGGGTATGTTAAGTAGCTGTGGTCATGCTTTGAGCCAGGGAGATGGGAATGACTTCAACCCATGATGTAACTGGGAGGCAACTCCCTCTGGTTACAGTGCCTGCATGAGAGAAAAAAGGAGGACCAGGACCATGTGGCTTTGGGACTTTCTATTGCCATGTGGCTTAGGAAGCAGGAGAGATCTTGCTGGGAAGGAAAGGGGTAAAAGGATTCTTGTTGGTGGGCGATGAGAAAGTGCCACATGGTTTTGGATTAACTGGAGATCAAGGTTGCAACACAGCTGATGGTACAAGACCTGAGGGGCTGTCTGATTCATGGGCTTCTACTTCTTTTCCTGAGATATGGTACCCCAGACTGGGCAGAGGGAGAAGGAAGGACTGTGCATGTTTGAGGGTATTCTAAAGGACTTTAGTATTTTAATGAAGACATTAAGTCATTATTCTAAGTTTATATAACTCTTTGAATAAATAATTCCTTTCCTTTTCACCAATCTGCCACTGAGGGATGTCTTTCCCTGGTGGCGGGCAAGGCAAACCTAGTACAGGGCAGGGGGGAGGGCCTAGAACAGAAAGGGGGGTCCATTCTGTAATAGTATGTCATTCACAGCCCCCTCCCCAGCAGTCTGTTTTGTAACAATTCCCCCACCTTAGTTTATGTCCATGGGTCATAGATATAAGTTCTTTGTCTTCTCCATTTCCTATACTATTCTTAACCTTCCTCTGTCTATTTTGTGCCTACCATTTGTGCTTCTTGTCCACTATACCTTTTCCCCCATTCCCCTATCCTCTTCCCCACTGATAACCCTCCATGCAATCTACATTTCTGTGATTCTGTTTTGTTCTAGTTGTTTGCTTAGTTCATTTTTTTTAAGGTTTGGTTGTTGATAGCTGTGTTTTGTTCTCATTTTATAATTCATATTTTTCATCTTCCTCTTTTCCTTAGATAAATCCTTTTCACATTTCATATAATAAGGGCTTGGTGATAATGAACTCCTTTAACTTGACCTTATCTGGAAAGCATTTTAAGTGCTCTCTCATTTTAAATGATAGTTTTGCTGGATAGAGTAATCTTGGATGTAGGTCTTTGCTTTACATCTCTTTGAATACTTATTGCCAGTTACTTCTTGCCTGCAAGGTTTCTTTTGAGAAATTAGCTTATAGTCTTATGGGAACTCCTTTGTAGGTAAATGTCTCTTTTCTCTTGCTGCTTTTAAGATTCTCTCCTTATCTTTAATCTTGGGTGATGAAATTATGATGTGTCTTGGTGTGTTCCTTCTTGGGTCTAACCTTTTTGGGATTCTGAGCTTCCTGGACTTCCTGGAAGTCTATTTCCTTCACCAGATTAGGGAAATTTTCTTTCCTTATTTGTTGAAATAAGTTTTCAATTTCTTGCTATTGTTCTTCTCCTTCTGGTACCCCTATGATTCAGGTGTTGGGATGTTTCAGGTTGCCTGGGAGATTCCTAAGCCTCTTCTCATTTTTTTTTTTTTGAATTCCTGTTTCTTCATTCTGTTCTGGTTGAATGTTTACTTATTCCTTCTGGTCCAAACTGTTGATTTGAGTTCTAGTTTCCTTCCCATCACTATTGGTTTTCTGTACATTTTCCTTTATTTCACTTTTCATAGCCTTCACTTGTTCCTCTATTTTGTAACCATAATCAACCATTTTTGTGAGCATCCTGATTACCAGTATTTTGAACTGTGCATCTGATAGGTTGGCTACCTCTTCATTGCTTAGTTGTATTTCTTCTGGAGCTTTTATTTGTTCTTTCTTTTGGGCTATATTTTTTGTCTTGATGCACCTGTTAAATAGTTAAAAGGCAGAGTCTTGGGTATTCACCAGGGGCTGTATGTGGGGGAGGGTCCAAGAGGTGAACAATGCTGCTTGTTCAGCTCTCTGCTGGTTTTCAGTCACTTCCCCAGCTACCCACAAGCAAATTGGGTCCTTCTGGTGCTGATTCCTGGGTCACTGGGTTTGTGTACATTCTAGGACCTTGTGGGTCTCTCCAATGGACTCTCCTATGAAACAATGGGAGTTTCTGAAAAACCCCCATAGGTTCTTTCAGTCAGAGCTTTTGAGGTTTTACTTACCTGCACTGAAACTCTGAGTCTTGCTGCCCAGGTGTTCCTCCAGGTTTATCCACAGACAAATATGGGACTGCCTGCTCTGCCAGCTGTGCCTCACCTGATCCAGCAGCCACCACCTTGCTGAGAGTCCTCTCTGCCTTTCTGTCCATCTCTGCCCCTCCTACTGGTCTGGATGGAAAAAAAAACCACATACAACATGTTTGGAACAGCAAGGAATTGTACATAAACATTGTGCCTTTTGGTGGGATACTCACTTTTTAAGCACATGTTACATGAGAAAAATTTTCAGCTCTTAATAGTAATCTCTATGAGTTTATATGAAACTCTCCAAGACTATAAAAACAGTTAATATTTGAACAACACATCTTTGAACTGTATAGGCCCACCTGTATGTAGATTTAAAAAAATAAATATACAATCAGCCCTCTGTATCCCTGGGTCTCACATTTGTAGATTCAACCAACCTCAAATGGAAAACAGTATTTCTAATGCATGGGGGGGGGGGGGAACTCTGCAGATGCAGAGGGCCAACTGTGTGCATTGCTCTATGCCACTCTATATAGGTGATGTGATCTTCCACAGAATTTGCTACCCGTTGGGGGTCCTGGAGCCAGTCTCCTGTGCATGCTGAGGGATGACTGAATTTTTGAGGGTTAAAAAGTTACTTATGGAATTTTGACTCCATGGGGATGGTGCCCTTAACCCCTGAGTTGTTTGAGGGTCAACTATTTATAAAACATCTTTTTGTACACACACCAACACATAAATGTATCAGTTCAAACAGCAAGATCTAGATCTTAGAGACCCACTTCGATGAGGCACTAGCTATTTTGAGTTCCAGAGAGTAAGAAGTGAATTAAAAGGACTTATAATAGACAGTTTAATTGACTCTATTTGATTCCTGAGAGCTGACAATGAAAATTATTTGTGTGTGTGTAGGTGTGTGTCTATGTATATAGTTATAAAGAATTTTCAGAAAGATATAGTATCAGCTAGAATTCTGGTTACAAGTGACAACAAAAAATCCAAGTGTGCAACCAAGAAATTCTTTTTTTTAAGACTTTATTTATTTATCTTTAGAAGGGAAGGGAAGGAGAGAGGGAGAGAAATATCAATGTGTGGTTGCTTCTCATGCATCCCCTGCTGGGAACTGGCCTGCAACCCAGGCATGTGCCCTGACTGGGAATTGAACTGTGATTGTTTGGTTCACAGGCTGGCACTCAATCCACTGTGCTACACCAGCCAGAGAATTATTCATCACGTGTAAACTGAGAACATCTAGAATTTAACTCTAGGTATAGTGGGACAGGGCTCAGAAAACATATTATCAAACTCTGATTTTCTCCATATCTTCACTCTGTTGATTATGTTCTTGGGCTCTACCTGCTGTGGTCTGAAGCACATCTAGACATCATTTTGACAATAATAGGTTTAAGGGGTGCTACCTTGTTCAATATTGGGATAAAAATCCCTAAAATTCAACTTCGTTGGTTCAACTTGTATCTTATTTCTGTCTGTGATGTAATTTATGTGGCTAAGGAACTATATCAACTGAAGGTTAAGTCGGATTTACAGAAATGATATGGACTGGGTGAGGTCTATTTCATAATTATTTCTGCAAAGAAAAACTATCATATACACTAAGTAGCAAGTATATTTGTCTACCTAAGTACAAAATAATGATAACAGCAAAAGAACTATTAGCAATGATTGCCTTTGATAGAGAAATAGAGTTGGAAGGAGGATTACTTTCCTTTTGCACATCATTTGTGGGTTTCCTCTACATGCATACATTACTTTTCAATAGAAAAAGCCAGTTTGTATATATTTGTAAAGAATAAAAAAATGGTAAAATAAAATTCCTACCTCACACCATATTCTAAACAAAAATTAGGAGACATAATTTAAGCATAAAAGGAATCATGTCAAGTGTACGGAGAGTAAATATAAAGTCTTGTGAGGGGCGGGGTTCTGCCCGCTGAGACCCCTGTCTACCACAGATGAGAATAAGTCTACCAAGACATGATCTGCTTGGGAAGGAAAGGTGGCCGATCTCTCAAAGGAGAAGGTCCAAGAGCCTTTTCCTCAGTGGGCTTTAATTAGGTTCATTTTGCACAGGAACACAGGCAAAGTTCATTAATCATTGTCAAGCAGTAAGGGTCAAACAATAGATAACATTCAAAGAACTAGTAGGGTTTATTCTGAGTCACAGACTGTTAGCTAAAGGACTACAAAACTTTGGGAAACAAACTCATTTCCTGCTCAGACTCTTGTCATTTAAATTGAGAGCATTCTAAACAAAGCAGGTTTCACAGGATTTTATATATTCTTTCTTAGGCCTGATCACCCTGGGGGAACCCACCCTTTCCAGCACAGGGCTACACCACCCTCTGTCATTGTTTCAGGCTTAAGTCAGGCAGGGGGAGCAAGGCAGCCAAGAGATTAGGAGACTTCTCGAAGACAGAATGAGGACTCAGGCAGTGTCAAAGCCAAGGGGTAAGGGTCCATTACTCCCTTTTACTATAGCCCCCAAGTCCTTCCCTGGGGCCTCCTCATGATCATTCCTGTCTTAGATCATTCTCTCCTTGGGGAATCTTACCCATCATTGGCTAACCAATCAAACATTGGGGGCCAGTTATGGATGAAGTTAAAGGAGCAGAAGTGGTGCTCCTGCCAGGGAGATAAGCTTTGTCACCTTAGTGGCTTATGGTGTGAAGGTCACTCACTCAGCTTTAGCCATGGTGGGGAGGGGATTATAGCTTCTGAAACCAGACAGGGTGGTTCCCAACAGCCTTGTTCTCAGGAAGACTTTTCAAAGTGAACCACAATTGACAAAGTCCACAAAGGGAAAAAAACGATAGGTATATTTTACATTTTTTGCTATAACCATCACAGAGGTGTAGAAAGAGAATGTTGCCCCTGACTCCATAAGTCCTCCCTTGGGCCCCACACCAAAGCTGTTGCAGAGTCCAGGTCATTGGACACGTATGTTGCCCTTGGTCTAGTTTACCAATGGCACTCTCATGTTGCAGGTCAGCATGTCCCACTGCACGTCCCACTGCATGTCCCACTGTAGGCCCCACATGTTGGCTGTTAGACTCAAAGACTAGATCAGTCTAGTGACTGGTCCCTGTGGCAAAATTACAACTAGCACCAGGTTCTTTCATCAGGAGGGGCATGATAGCTCAGTCTCCTTTTTTTTTTTGTTTATGATGTTAACATTTAAATTCGTTAATGGACTAGAGTTGCAAAATGCTAAAATTATATCATTTACTTATAATTTATTAACTGGAATACTTCCGTAAGTAGTACTTCTCATCTAATACGTGGGTACCTTGAGTGACAGTTCTGACAAGAAAGCCAAAAAGTGCTAGATACTCTATTTTTTACCAGTTTTATATTTATTTGCTAGTTTTATATAATCAATTAATTTCTCCACTAGTCTTCACAGGCTACTAACTAGGTTTTCAAAAATACGTTGTTGTGAATTGAGGGATTGAAACATATTTGTTGGGTATTAATTTATTATAATTACTATATAGTTATTACCTTATCAAAGCTCAAACTGCCCTGGTTTTGGCCAGTGGGAGCATGTTCACATTGGCTTCTGGGCCCTTTTACATGTATCTAGTAATTTTAGGTAGTGTTCACACTATTTGGTATAAAAAGATAAACCAGAATCATCTTGTACATTTCCTGCCACAGGCATAAAAGCAACAGTTTGTAAAATGGTGAAAAACAAAACAAAACAAACCTGGTCATTGAATAATCTCTTCAGTAGACAGAACTAGGACAAATATATTACATACAAAATAAAGTACTTCACAAATGAATATTAAAATCTATTATTAGGATTGTTGTTTTAAAAAACTTTGTATATGATTACCTTTTTTATTCAACACTGAGAATTATGGTTCTTAGATATGTAGGGAATGATAGAATTGAAATATTCTATAATGACTCATTTACCTTATTACCTCATTACATAGACAGTAGTCCCAGAATAACAATACTAATACTATAGTTCTCAATTATGGTTTTTTGAGAATAGCTTAAAATTTGTTTTTCATACAACCTGAACATTCTTCTCCAATTTTTAAAATGATTAATAAAAATTTAAAATAATTTAGAAATTTGATAAATTCATTTTGATTTTAAAAATAAGTTATGAATTCATTAATACTGTACTCTCTGTAATTTAACCTCTTTTACTCTCAGTTACACTAGTAATTGTAATTTTCTTTCCTTACCACCAGTCCTTATACTGATGTGCCTTGAGTCATCTGGGTTGTCTGAAGTTAGTTCCTCACTTATTCCTCAAGAACTCATGAGGACAAAATTTGAGTTCTTACAATTTGACAGCAGATGATCTGTGCCCTTTACACATAAAAGTCAGATTTGCTGTATATAAGAACTTTGGCTCACATTTCTTCTCTTTGAGTTAGTTTATGAATATTATTTCATTTTATTCTAGCATAAATTGTAAAAAAATCAGGTAACCTAGTTTTTCTTCTTATGTTTTGCTGTATTTTGCTTACAGCCAAGACACCTTTTAGAATTAAGATGAAATTCATATAACACAAAATAAAACAAAGTAGCACTTAGTACATTTGCCATGTTGTGCAACCTCCACATGTATGAGGTTCCAAGGCATTTGCATCATCCCAAAGAAAACTCCACACCCATAGCTGTCACTCCTCCTTTCCTCTTCCCCTCATCCATGACAACTACCAATCTGCTTCTTGCCTCTGTGGACCTACCAATTTGGGATATTTTACATAAATGGAATCATACAGTATGTGATGCTTTGTGTCTGATTTCTTTCACATATAATGTTTTTGAGGTTCATCCATGTAGTAAGATGCAGCGATACTTCATTTCTTTTTGTGGCTGAACAACACAGATTATACATATATATATATATATGTGTGTGTGTGTGTGTGTGTGTGTGTGCGTGTGTGTGTGTATACATACATATATATATACACTGTGATATAGATATATTCACATGAATATTATAAATAATTTATATATTTAAATTATATATATATATAATCTGTTAATCCATTCATCCATTAACGGACATTTGGGTTTATTCCACCTTTTGCTGTTGTAAACAGTGCTATAAATATTCATGTACAAACATTTGTTTGAGTACTTATTTTCAATTTGAGGGCATGTAACTGGGAATAGAATTACTGAATCATATTGGTAATCCTATTTAACTATTTTGTAAAAAGTGGCTATTTTAAAAACTAGTAATTTGCCCTGGCTGGTGTAGCTCAGTGGATTGAGTGCGGGCCTGTGAACCAGAGGAATCGCAGTTCGATTCCCAGTCAGGGCACGTGCCTGGGTTGCAGGCCGGTTCCCTGCAGGCCAACTCCCAGCAGGGGACGCACGAAAGGCAACCATACATTGATGTTTCTCTCCCTCTCTCCTTCCCCTCTAAATATAAATAAATAAATAAAATCTTTAAAAAAATTTTTATTAGTAATTTTATTATTAATTTTACTAGTAATTTTATTAGAATGTCTTATTTTTGTTCATTTTATGTCAATATTCTTGAATATATTATATGCTCTTTCAACATGTATCCTAAAATTCTTTTTATTTGATAAAAATGTTCCTAATTTATATTTTTAATATTTCAAATCCTTGCTTTGATTTTTTCCCCACTCTGGGAATTCTCATTATCTGGAAATTGGATCTTTTTGCCTATCTTCAATATTTGTCTCTTTCTTTTAAATTCACTTTTATCTATTTCATTATTTATTTTTATTATATTCTTCTTCTTGCTTTTTTAAATTGTATTTCACTTTTTTCCTAGTTTTTTTAAGATGGAAGTATGAAATCTTCAAGGTCACTCTTTTTTTCTACTCTAAGCATTTAATACTACCATTTCCAACTCTCTTACCTACATCCTACAAATTGTGATGTGTTGGATTTTTCCAGTAAAAATACTTTCTATTCTTGGACTTCTCTTTGACAAATAGCTTTATGTAGAAATGTGTTAATTTTGAGGTGTTTAGATATTTTATCTTTATCTTACTGTTATTAATTTCTAGTTTATCAGACTTACAGTTGAGATGGTGGAGTAGGTAAACCCCGTGCTGCCTGCTTCCATGACCACATTAAAATAACAGCTAAGTTTTAGAACAATCAACTTGGAGAAACCTGAAGACCAGCTAATCAGGAGTCCTGTAACTGAGGATGTAAAGAAGAAAGCAGGTGGACCTGGTAGGAGAAGTGGAGATGTAAAACTTGTTGTCCCCACACCCACTTTAGGCAGTTAATCAGGAGGGAAATCTCAACGGCAGAGCTCCTCTGTGAAGAGCAAGGGGTCCCAAACCTCCACCAGGCTCCCTGAACATGATGAGCACTGGGAAGAGGAGCCCCCACATTTGGCTGTGAAAATAAGCAGGGATTTTCTCAGTCTATGTGATAGAGAAGACTGCTGGAAACCCAGATGATCTTTTAAAGGGCCCATGCACAGGCTCACTATCTCTCAGGCTTCATCCTGGGCTCTGGTGCAGGAACTATGGCTGGGGGGTGCCAGATACACAAGGAGAAATTGAGTTGTGTGGCTTCAGGGTGAGGGTTGGAGGGACAGCCACCATTGTCCCTATGTTTAGCCCCTTTCCCACACAACAACTGGCAGGAGCTATCCTTTCTCTGTTGAACTGTCCCCTAACACAGTGAAACCTAATTCTGCATTTGCCTGGTAAACATTACTCATGCCACCCAGACAACTCCCTGAGACCTTCACCTCACTCCAACTCAGGAACTGCTGGAGGCTTTTTCAGTAGCTGGTGGTCAGCCTTGGCTTGTGCTGTGGTCTTTCTAAAAAATTCTCCAAGTTCCACAGGCCCCAGGCAAGTGGTGGCTGGCCTCATTGGGCCCAGTGCTTTTTGCTTAGTGTACCAGGCTTGGCACTGGCCCAATTATGAATCTGAATTAGGTAAACTGAAGAACACCACTCACACCACCCTGGTGACTCCCTGAGACCCCACTTACCCAACTTGTAGACTGCTCAGTGTTCTGTCAGTCTTATGGGCAGCCAGACAATGGCTGCAGGCCTCATGCTTCCTTGTGTCTTTAGCCTAGTGGCCCCTGGCCCAGTACTGGGGGCAGCCAGCTTCTGTTGGCAGTGTAGCCTCTCCCACATGATTGCAGGCCAGCACAGGGACAGCTATCAACTATGTTCCTTTGTAGCTCCTACCAAGTAGTCCCAGGCTGGTTCCAGGCAGCCACTGACCTTGTCTACACTGGAGCCCCTCCCAAAAGGCCTCAGGATCAACACATGAGTAACTGGCTTCAGAGTATAATAGAGCACCACCCAATTAGCTCCACAAGTGGCTCACCCAATGAGTAGTCTCCACAGGCACCAGAACCTGCTTGGGCCAATCTCACTCTGTGAGGTCAACCCCTTTACAGAAGCTCATATACTGGTCATGACTAATATTCACAGCCAGTCAGACTTAGGGTCACCCCTGCCAGATGTGGACACTGGCCCGCAGTGTCCGTGGCGTTATAAATGAGATACGAGACATTCATAAAGACTACTGAATCCTGTGGAGGAAAAGAGACAGCATGGCTTGTCTCTCAAGAGGAGAAAAAGCTTCAGCCTCCACCATGACAGACCTTTATTGGGTTTCTGCTCACATTACATGATGGTCCTTATTTACTATGCACAGGTTCACTTTAGAAGGTTACCTTTCACAGAAAACAAAGGAGCTGATGCTGCTAATCACATCACAGAAAAAGGATATTTGCAAATGAAAAGGGAAAAGTAGTTGAACTGGTTATATTCCATACTGGGGAGTTTTACAATGGATTTTAGGAAGTTACAGTAAGCACTTGCTATTTCAATTTAGGGTGAGGGAGTTTTAGCAACAGCAAGTCTCAAAGTGGCCTAGGTACAATGCAGGCCTGATTCCCCATGGGAGAACCTATCCATGGGCATGGGTCCTGTGCACTGGACCTTGCTTTCCACTGGGAGCTGGGCCCATGCCATGCAGAATGGTCTTCTACACCCACCTATTGACATGCCAATGGCAATTAAAGCTCAACTCACCAGGGGAGCACATGCAACCCACATAAGGAACACTCTGGGAGCACCAGGCCTGGGTGATTGGGACATCTTCAATCTAAAGTCAACCTGCAAAGACTGGGAGATGTAGCAGATCTACCGAATGCATAGAAACAAACACAACCAAAATAAGAAGACACAGAAACATGCCCCCCCCCCAAAAAAAAACAAAAAAAAAAAACAGGTAAAAACTTCAGAAGAAGGCCTAAACAAAATGCAGGCAAGCAATCTACCAGATACAGAGTTCCAAACAGTGGTTATAAGAATGCTCAATGGCCTGGCTAGTGTGGCTCAGTGGATTGAGTGCAGGCCTGCCAACCAGAGAATTGTGGTTCCATTCCCAGTCAGGGCACATGCCTGGGTTGCAGGCCAGTTCCTGGCAGGGGACACATGAGAGGCAACCATACATTGATATTTCTCTCCCTTTCTCCTTCCCTTCCCCTCTAAAGATAAATAAATAAAATTGAATGCTCAATGAACTTGGGGCAATGAACTTGGGGAAAGAATAGAAAAACTAAGTGAGAACTTTAACAAAGAGATATTAAGCATATAAAAGGTCATAGCAACTAGATAAAATAACCAATCAAATATAAAGAATACATACAATAACTGAAATGAAAAAAAAAATACATTAGAGGGAATCAACAATAGATTAGATGAACCAGAGGATCAAAGGAGCAATTCGAAAGACAAAGCAGCAGAAAACACCTAATCAGAACAGCAAAAAGAAAAAAGAATTTAAATCAGTGAGGATAGTTTAAGGGACCACTGGGACAACATCAAATGTAACAGTATTCACACGACAGGGCTATAAGAAGAAGACAAAGCACAAGAGATTGACAAACTATTTAAAGAAATACTGACTGGGCCCTGGCAGGGTGGCTCAGGGTGGCTCAGTTGGTTGGAGCATCGTCACATGCACCAAAAGGTTGAGGGTTTGATTCCAGTCAGGGCACATACCTAATTTCAGGTCCAATCCCTAGTTGGGTGCATATGGGAGGCAATGATTGATGTTTCTCCCTTTCTCCCTCTCTCTCACTCTCTCAAATCAGTATACATATCCATTCTCGGATAAAGATTTAAAAAAATAAAATAAAATAATAATGACTGAAAAATTTCCTAACCTAGTAAAGGAGGAATAGAAAGCCCCAAACAAATGAACCCAAAGGGAAATGTTTTTCTTGTGACTCTAGGAAAGGACCCCACTTCCACCAGCAACATCTGGTGATCACAAAGGGATGAGAAAAGCTCTGGCTTGTGGTAAGAACTGGGACCTTGCTTCCCCTGTGTTGGGAGGCTGGGAAGTCTTTTCTTCACTCACTTGTTTCCCTCTACTGCTGCTTGTGTATGTTTTTCAGTTTCTCTTCTCTCATCTCCGTCCCTGCCTCAGCTCTAGATCTGGAGTTTCCCTCAGCCCCACCTTCGTGAGTGTGGGCCAAGAAGCTTGCCTAAATGCTTATCCCACCTCACAGCCACTATACCTGCAACCCTCCTGCCCAGCACAGGTCAGAGCTCTCTTCGCCCAGAGCAGCAGTGAGCACAAGACCTATTTGCAGTCCACCTGCCCTGAGGCGCCCCTTTTCTCAGTGTCTCTGCCCCAGCTGCCTGTGACTCAGACTCTGCACACTGGGTAATTCCCCTCATTCTGTCAGCTCCTACCTGCACCCTGACTGTGCACTGGTATCCAAGAAGCTCCTGGCAAATACGTGTCACTAGTGCTACCTGCTGCTGCACAGCCTGGGGGCCTCATACATGAGAGCTTCTTCTGTGGCCTGAGCACCCACCTGGAGTCTGCAGCCCACTGCCTTGCTCCCAGCTCCTGCTGCAAGAGCAACTGCTTGTCTGTGCCCCAGAAGCCACAGGTCCAGGACAGCTGAGTTCCTCTACCTGTGCAGGATTCATGGCAAATGGTGCCTCCAAGGCTGAAAACTCCCAAATCCAGTTCTTCTTAATGTTCCTGCAGGTATGCAGTAGGTAGAAGCCTTTACTTGCAAGTACCCACAGAAATATGAAGGTTTATATTAGACTAATTGGAAAGTAGTAATTTGAAAAGAAACTCCACGAGGAGAAACTCTCAAGGAGAGACTGACTGGATGTTTGTTAATCTTTCCTACAACATTTGCACCCTCTCAGGGGTATCCAGCATTCTACAGTCTTCCTAGAAAAGGCCGACAGAATTTGCCTCAAGGGTTAGGCATGCTGTCTCATTCTGGCCTAGCTAATACAAGGATCTTTTTCTAAAATGCCTTTTCCTTGAGGGTCTCAGGAATGGAGCTTTCTTTTCCCTTCTAGGAGTGGCTTTCTTTCTGCTAGGCCTCTTAAAGGACTTCTTATCCATGTGACATTAAAGCCACTTTACTGAGCAAAGTGTGACCAACTAGCAGTGCCTGATGACTGCTGTGACTCTTGGTAAGTAAAGCTACCCTCAGAAGACAGGTAACACCTGGGCATAATGTGTCTTCAGGAAGCCCTTCACACCAGTTGGGGGAGGGGCAAGACATGGGCTTTGGGACACCAGAACCTTCATGGGATCATGTGTATCCTAGGCACTGACCATGTGATGCAGGGCTCGGGAAAACTGGGGACACCCATGTTTCCCTTTATCTAACCAGGTTCCCTCTCTTCTGCAGGAAAGGAAGTATCTCTTTCCAAAGATAATATGCAGTACCAACTGGAGAGACACTTTTTGGGGTGCATACTCACCAACTGAGAGAAAATTTAACCCCTGGTCCCTCAAGAAAAAGGTGTATAGATAATTGGCTTTATAAAATTAAAGTCTGTACCTTTACAATGCAAATACCTGGTCTTTAAGAACTCTTTTCTAGCCATTTTTAAATGCAAATTTCTGGGAGGTAAATCTTATCAAGAGAGAAAGACCTTAGCCATCTGAGCAATTCAATTTTATTATTTCAGCTGTTCCTTTCTAAATCAGTGATTGCACTTTATAATACCTTCTTACAAAAATAGAGGAGCCTGTGTTTCTAAAAGTTATAAAATGTGTTTTTTCGTCTACAAATATGCAAATTGCTTGCCTTTTAGCTGACTTATAAAGAGTTGGATTTTGGTTCTTTTCCCTGACAAAGGGGAAAGGGTTTTTCCTTTTTCTTATATTTTTCTTTCTATTTGATTCCTCCAGAATTTGGCCATTCTTAATGAGTGAATCACGGCAATACATTTGCATGAATCCAATAACAATCTATGCTCTTCATAATAAGATATATAACATTACTTTCCAATTTTATTTGTATTAACTAAAACTTTGACTAGAATGTTATGTCTGAAAAACACATGTCTAGACTCTGGGTGTCACCAGAAAGCTTTAAGGAATTGTCATTAACTTTGAAGGCTAATAAAAGACCATTGGAGAAATAGTTTGGTACCTTGCTTTGTCATATGGTTCATGGCAGTTTTTCCAGGTAAGGAACAAAGGTTGCTTTTTTTATAGAAATGTCAAGGAAGGAAACTCAAGACACTTTGGGGGCCTCAAGAACTTGAGTAATTTAGCCAGATCTGTAGGTATTGCACTCAAATCCTGATTGCAACTGTGTGGTTTGGCTTCTTTGCCCTGAGTTACTGACTAAAACTCAATCTGGAGATTCCTAATGAGATTCCAGCAAAGCAGATTAAAAAAACCTGTGTATGATCAATTGCTATTCTTGTCATACTTTTGCAAATAATCAGGCCAAATTAAGACTAGTTTACTGCAGTCTCTTTGATAAAAGTGAGGATGATTTTATATAGAAAAGATGTGTTTCAATCAAAAATCACAATGCCCAGTTTTAGATATTAGACTTTAGTTCAGTTAATTGTCTTAAAAGTTTTATTTGTCACCTATAAACTGAACTGGTTCCTGAATTCTTCTAGTTTTCTTCAACCCTCCAAACTGTTTCATTTTTCATCCTGTCCTTAGACTAGGAGTCATTGAGAACTAAATTCTTTTCTCCTAGTATTGTATATGCCACACAGAATTCACTTGAGCACCTGATCACATCACCAGAGATGTTCAAACTGCAGACAAGGAGGGCCTGTCAGACTGCCACTGCTTGCTTTCACTGCAGTAAAGCCTTACATCTGGACGTCTTCTCAACTGACTGTCTCAGAGTCTCAAACACTTGTTTATGATTTGTTGTGTTCATTAACCTTTGTGTTTTTTTCTTTTATTTTGATAATCATGCACCTTAGTTACTCAATTACTTCTTTACACAATATAAATGAGGTGCTTCCTCATTCTGGAAGCACCTCCTAAAATGAAACTCAACTGTTTGGCTGAACTGACTTGTTATCAGGACTAGATGGTTGGTCCATAAAGTGTGAAATGGTCTATCAGCTTCATTTCTAGAATGTAAAACTTTATTATTTAAAATGTGGGACTTTATTATTTAAAAGGTGGCAAAATCCTGCCACCATGAGTCTGTTTTCCCTATTCTGCCCAAGAGATTTAGGCAAAAAGAAGCTGCTTCAGGGGGGTGGGAGGAGAATCTTGGAATGTTCCCCTTAGCCTGATTTAAATTAAGTATACTAAGTAAAAGGGCTTCAGACAGGTGTGACACACCTTCCTCCAGGGAAGCTCCTCCTCCAATTTAATCTAGGACACTGTAAAGTTAATTATTTTCTTTATCACCTGATTTCCTCTCTCACCAGACCCTTAGTTGTTATACTATTCCTCATTTTAGACCATGTTATTTTAAGCTTCCTCCCCCCCCCAAATTTTTACCTCTAGAATACAACAAAGATTCCAACCTGTCCAGCAGCACCACCCTCTCAACATCACATATGCCATCTCCCAAGAACAGCATCAGACTGACCTGGAGTTTACAATCTTCTCTCACACATAAAGCCTCCCCATCCCTTTTGCTCTCTTCTTTTGACAGATAGCAAGAATCTTTGGGCCTGGGGATAGGCAGGACTATATCCCTTGACCACAGAAAGAAGCTACTGAAGATGAGAACTTCATCCATTTACCCTTAGGAGATTACAAGGGTCTAGGGATTTTCAGGGGGGAAATATGTTAGTGCAGGTAGCTAGCTAGTATTAACAAATGAAGGCAGCAAAGGTAATAAGATGTTAAACATAATAAAATAGGAAGCTGAACTGAACAATAAGCTTGACTCACTAGGAAGTTGCAGCATTCATAGGCTCCCAAGAGACCACTGTATCTTCCACCTTTAGCACCTAATCCCTAAAGCAGACAGGAAAGATCACTACAGGTCATTGGCTGGGATAACAGAGAGAGATAAAAGAATAAAGGGAAAATTCCTTTGTTAAGCACATAGGTCATAAGAGCCAAGATGGCAGTCATAAAGGTGAGGTATCCAATCTGAGAAAAAGACTGTATTAGCTAGAAGGAGAACCCAGCACAAGCACATGGAGATCTAGGAAATGGAGTGGTTAGGTGGAGGGATGAGCATAAACCTGTGAAGTACTGGAAAACTGATTGGTTAATATGAAAGAGTGCTTTGTTCTTCCCAAGCTAAAGATAATATAATCATAGCCTAAAAAAGGCATCTGTCTCCCAGAAAGAAATAAAAATTTAAAAATATTTTACAAAACCCAAAGAGGCCCATACCAAGGGACATCATAATTAAAATGCTAAAGATTAAAGACAAAGTGAGACTCTTAAAAGAAGCAAGAGAAAATCAGTTAGTTACTTAAAATGGAGCTCAGCTGATTTCTCAACAGAAACTTCTCAGGCCAGAAATAATTGGCGTGACATATTCAAAGTGATAAAAAGCAAGGACCTACAACCAAGACAAGTCTTCATAGCAAGGCTGTCATTTAAAATTAAAGAAGAAATAACAATCTTCTCAGATAAGAAAAAGCTAAAAGTTCATCACCCCTGAAACAATGTTATAAGAAATGTTAAAGGAACTTCTTTTTTTTAAAAAAGGATAAAAAGAAACATAAATAACAGAATGGTAACCACTATGTACTTATCAATAATCAAATGGCTTAAATACTTCAATCAAAAGACATAGGGTAGCTAAGTGGGTAAGAAAACATGATTCATACTTAAGGCTGTCCACCAGAGACCCACTATGAATCAAAATACAAGTACAGAATAAGGTAAAGAGATGGGAAAAGATGCAATAGAATATGAAAATAAAAAATGGGGCATGATACTTATATCAGACTAAATAATTTTAAAACAAAGGATGTAATAAAAGACAAAGAAGGACACTGTATTATATTCAAGGGAGCAATCCAACAAGAGGATATAAATGTTCCCTTGTAAACATTTATGCATCTAGCATAGGAGCACCTAAATATATAAAGCAAATAATGAAGGATATAAAGAGAAGGGGCAATGGTAATACAGTCCCAGTAGAGAATTTTAACACCTCATTGACACGAATGGGTAGATATTACATATAGAAAATTAAAAAGGAAATGGCAGCCTCAAATAACACATTAGACCACAGGTGGCAAACATCAGACCCGAGGGCTGAATCCAGCCCCCCAGCTTGTTTCATCTGGCCCACCTTGTTTCTACCTGAAAACAGTGCTGAGCTCTCACTTCTGTTAAGGAAGTGAGGCAATTTTAGAACATTCATACAGTTCTAAAATTACATTTGGCCCTTTAAAGGCAACCTCATGGCTGATGTGGACCCTGGTGAAAATGAGTTTGATGCCCCTCCATTAGACCATATGGGTTAAATTAGTATTAGAGCATTTTACCACAAAGCAGTAAAATATATATTCTTTTCAAGAACGTTTTCTAGGCTAGACCAAAAAACAAGTCTCAATAAATTTAAGATGATTGAAATCATATCAAGCATCTTCCACTACCACATGGTATGGAACTAGATATCATTTACTAGAAGAAAACTGCAAACCACAAAAACACATAAAGGCTAAATAACATGATACTAAACAATAAATGGGCTAACAATGAGATCAAGGAAAAAATCAAAAAATACCTTGAGACAAAAATAATAATAAATAAAAACACAATGGCTCCAAAGCAATGGGACACAGCAAAAGCAGTCCTAAGAGAGAAATTCATAGCAATATAAGCCTACTTCAAGAAACAACAAACAAAAATCTTAAATAAGCAATCTGAACCTACACCTAAAGGAACTAGAAAAAGAAAAACAAAGCCCAAGTGAAAAGGAAGAAGAAAATAATAAAGATCAGAGTGGAAATAAATAAATTAGAGTCTTCAAAAAATACAATAGATCAATGAAACCAAGAGCTGGTTCTTTAAAAAGATATACAAAATTGGCAAACCTTTAAGCAGACTTATTAGGGGAACAAAAAGAAAATCCCCCAAAATAAAATTAGAAATAAAAAAAGAGTAGTGACAGGTTACATTGCAAAACCAAAATTCAACATTCACTTATAATAAAAGCTCTCAGCAAAGTGGGAATAGAGGGAACATACCCCAACATAGTAAAAGCCATATATGACAGACCCACAGCCAATTTCATACTCAACAGGGAAAAGCTAAAAGTGTTTTTCTTAAGATCGGGAACAATCCAAGGATGTCCAGTTTCACCTAACAAAATAAATTGAAGAGGATACAAATAAATGGATGATGTGATCATCACCTGATGACTAAGCTAACCAAGTACAGACTTAAAGGGCATGTATGAAAGAATATGACTTTGCACAATTACTTTAGAAATGTCACTAAACAAATAGACAAAAACAAGCAGAAGAGGGAAGAAAAGAAAAGAAAGGAACCTGATTTCCAGAGTTTCCACATCATATTATTAAAAATGTTTTATTTTATAATAAGAAATTATGAGGCCTACACAGAAACAAGGAAGTATTACTCATACTTGGGATAAAAAGCAGCAATAGGGCAGCATGGTTGCTATAGCTGATAATACTGTATGCATATGTGAAAGTTGCTAAGAGGGTAGATTATTTTAAGAAATAAATAAGAAAAAAATTGTAACTTTGTGGTGATGGGTGTTAACCAGACTTCTTGTGATAATCATATTGCAATATATACATATATCAAATTATTTTGTCCTACACCTCAAATTTATACTATGCTATACTTCAATTATATCTCAATAAAACTGGGGTGGCTGTCAAAGGAAACCACATGTTGGAATTATGAAATATATCATAATAGGTTTAAATAATTAAAGGAAACTGTGAATAATCTTCATTCCTGCCATAATGGCCATTTTACTCCTGAGCCCATTGGGTGATGACAGGGACGACTAAAGTTAGAAGGTGACTGGCATATGCGGAACAGATCATCCTGCATACTCATTATTAAAATCTTCTTCTGCTGAGGTCACCCTCTGGTCTTCTGGGAACATCAAGAGAAAGATGAAGAGTATAGATTTTTAGTAGTATACTTGGGTTCTTCCTCAAGAGGACCCCACCTCCCTTCTATTCAATGGACCCTCGGTCTATAAACTGGCTCAAGTCTGGGACTTGAGTGAGAGGCCATGACCTTCTGTTTTTATGATTTAGGTTAGACTTTTGTTCACTTGACCCAGAACTTTTCTACTGTATAGATCAAGTGAAAATTTTGAGGTTTCCTATCTATTTCACCTCTAGGAACACCATGATCAATTATCCAAAGCCACAGGTCTGCACAAGTTGAACTGTTGCTATTTCTGCTTTGACTCTGTTGTCATTCCAATAATGACACCTAGCTGCCTTTGGTGGTTGGTGACACCACTTGGCCTCTGTTACCCCAGATCCATTTACCCTCATTGTATTAAGTTTTTCAATTCAGTGACTACAATTCCCTCTGTGAGATCTGGTCAACAAAGAAGAATAATTAGAGAACTCTTAAAGAATGATGGGGTTCCTCTCACAAATGTTCTTCTTACAGTATTGGTGAATAATGTCTTCTGGACCCTACCAGTAGAGGCAAGTAGGTCTCAAGTGACAGACCCACTCTAACATTCTAATCTCTCTAAACCTGAATCTCTATCTCAATATTGAATTAAGGCATGACCAGCATTTCCAATTTGCTTACTGTGAGCCAACTTTTGGTCCATATTTCAACCAACCAAACAAACTGTTAGAGATCTTTTTAATGCCTGGAGTTACAACCTCCGATGTAGAATCTCTACTTAGTGGGCCCGTATCAATAAATTCAGCCAGATTTAACCTTATATTTCTTTTACCATTACTTATTTCCACATTATGTTATCCAGATTTTTTCTGTACGAATTAGAAAAATCAGTAGTTCTCTTGGAGTGCAGCATGCTTTCTGATGGTCATAGTGTCTTCCTCCCTTCTGGGGCCTGCTGGAACTTAAGTCCAGGCACATATCTAGAAGGAAAGAGGGCTAGTTGGGGCAGTTGCTGAGGATGATCAGCATTGCTTTGCATGGCAATTGCCTCATGGGAGGTTTTAAAGTTTCCTTGGGCAAGCAGGTAAATCCCCTTGGACAGAGGAGGAATAGCTGCTCCTGTGTGGATCAGGAATGCAACTACCATTGGGGGCAGAGGTATTGTTACCACCGAGAGGATGAGGAAAGAAAGATGGGAAGCTGCTTCCTCTGGCAAAAAAGACTCATTAGAATTTAGGGGCTCAATGCCCCCAGCTTAATCAGAGGCTTTCAACACATCCCCATCTCAACTTATAAGATTCCATTTTCTTCTCATTCAATGCCCTCACTTCAATAGTAGGTACCTTGAGAAGCTGAATATTCAACTTGTAATTCATTCAATTGCGTATTGAGATTGTGCATCTGATTTTCAATTATCTTACTGAGTCTTGCAGCTAAAGGAGGTAAGGGTCTCCTTTAGAGCAGGCATAAACACTTTTGAGTCATGCAGGTAGCACTTGAGTTAAGAATTCAAACCGCTGAGCTCATCCTTTTCTTTTATCTGTTTGTCCAGTGATATTAGGGGAAATCAGCCTATTTCACCATATTTATTCATTTTCTATAAATGTTTGCAAGTATCTTATACACTGTCACCCAACTCCTCACTTCTTTCAAGTAGTTGATTAGGAGTATTTAATGAAGATATTTTACCTATCTTAATTGACATATTATGCCACGGATTATAAACACACCAGTGTTTTGTTTACTACTTCAAATAAAGTCATTAGTGCCTTTGCATCTAATAAGATACAGATCCAAATTCTGAAAGCCGGAAACCATTTAGAAAATTCATTCTTAAAATTCTATTCCTCCAGAACCACCCTTGGTACCAAAAACTGTATGTATTAATTGATGTTCTCTAGAGAAATACAGTAGAACCAATAAAACCTAGATAGATACACCTGCTTGCTTAAAATGTGTAAATTTCATTGTATGTAAATTATACATCAATAAAGTTGAGTAAGTTTTTTTGGAATTTGATATTGATATTTTCTCCTCTCTATTTTTATGTTAACTTAGTTTATCTAAAATTTTAAAATTTTAGATAAATTAATTTTAATACACCCCTTCCCTTGCTCCAGTGTAGCAATTTACCATATTTTGCCATATATAATGCACAATTTTTGCCCAAATTTTTGAGGGAAAAATAAAGGTGCATATTATACATGGGTAGTACTAATTCCATATCTATATAAATGTTTTTAATTCTTTTATTTATGTTTATTCATTAAAGATGTAACTATAGAAAGCAATAATGATATATGTATGTTCAAAAATAAATGATAATACTTCTTTATAGTACAAAAAACAAGTATCTAAATATAAATATATAAAAAAACTGAATTAAAATATTAAACCAAAATAATTTTTTTGAAAGTTTGGGCCAAAACTTTGGGTATGCATCATGCACAGCAAAATATGGTAAATTAATTGTTGAAAAATATTATGGCTCAAAATTTCTCCTCTCTTTCAGTTTCTCTCTTTTTTTTCTATCTCTTGGCTGGGTATTATGAGTGTTACTGATGATACGTGACAAGGGAGGGCTCCCTAAGCCCCTTCCCTCTTCAGTGGGTCTGAGATGGAGAAACTGTGGAGCTCAGGAGAGTCTTAGTGTGTTGGGGGATCAATTTGTGGCAAAGATTCCCTAGCATTTGAGGGCCTTTCTTCCTCTTTCTGGAACTGGTGGTCCAGGCGACTTCTTGGAGGGCATGTGGACCATAATGTCCACCACCCTGTTCTGTAGCCAAGTTCATTGTCATACCAGGAAATGAGCTTGACAAAGTGGTCATTGAGCAACACCAACCCCAACATCAAAAATGAGAGTGGCTGTCACTGTTAAAGTCATAGGAGACAACCTGATCCTCAGCATAGCCCAGATGCCTTTGAAGGGGCCCTCTGATGCCTGCTTAACTACCTTCTTGATATCATTGTATTTGGCAGTTTTACAGGTCAGATCAATGACTGACACATTGGGGGTGGGGACACAAAGGCCATGCCAGTGAGCTATCCATTCAGCTCAAGGGTGACCTTGCCCAGAGCCTTGGCAGTGCCAGTAGAAGCAGGGATAGTGTTCTGGGTGACCCCTCAGTCATCATGCCACAGCTTCCCAGAGGAGCTATCCATGGTCTTCTGTGTAACAGTGATGGCATGGACTGTGGTTATGAGTCTCTCCACGATGTCAGAATTATCATAGGGCCTAGGGGAGAGGAGGGCAAGCAGCTACTGATGCAGGAGGCATTGCTGAAAACCTTGAGGGAGTTGTCATATTTGTCATGGTTCAAACTCATCATGAACATGGGGGTGTCCTCAGAAGGGGCAGAGGTGATGACCCTCTTGGCTCCCTCTTCTCTATGTTAGTGAAGACACCAGGGGACTTTACAACATATTCAGCACCAGCATCACCCCGTTTAATGCTGGCACAATCTTGCTCCTGGAAGATGAAGATGGGCTTTCCATTGATGCCCAGCTTCTGGTTCTCAACCTTGACTCTGCCTTTAAACTTGCCATGAGTAGAATCATGCTAGAACATGTAAACCATGTAGTTGAGATCAATGAATGTGTCACTGATGGTGACAATATCCACTTTGCCAGTGTTAAAAGCTGCTCTGATGATCAGGCATCCAATATGGCCAAACCAGATCACTCCAATGTTCAACATCATGTCTCGGGGGTATGGCGGACACTGCACAGGAAGGTGCAGCTGTCTGTCAAACAGGAGGACCAGAGAGCCTCCACTTTCTTTTACCGAGACCTTCTCTTTTCTTTTTTCCTCTTGTCCTTTTTCTGCTCAATTTTCATCCAAATTCCAGTAGTCTCTTCTTAATACAGGGCCCTGTATTAAAGGTTATTTTTGAGTTTCACAGCAAGCTGACGACTTCAGCCCTTTCTTCCTCCAGGCCCTTCCTATTCAACTGCTACTGCAATGAGTATAACCCCTCTTAGTCTCATCAGCTGATCTAAGATTGTCTTGCTTACTTTCTAGTGAGTTTCTGTTATAGGCTGAATCTTGTCCTCACAAAATTCGAATGTTAAAGTCCTAACCACCAGAACCCTCATAATGTGATTATATTCTGGGAGAGAGCCTTCAAAGAGATTGTTGGGAACCACCCTGCCTGGTTTCAGAGGCTGTAACTGCCCCCATGGCTAAGGCTGAGTGAGTGACCTTCAGACCATAAGCCACTAAGGTGACAAAGCTTATCTCCCTGGCAGGAGCACCACTTCTGCTCCTTTAACTTCATCCATAACTGGCCCCCAATGTTTGATTGGTTAGCCAATGATGGGTAAGATTCCCCAAGGAGAGAATGATCTAAGACAGGAATGATCATGAGGAGGCCCCAGGGAAGGACTTGGGGGCTATAGTAAAAGGGAGTAATGGACCCTTACCCCTTGGCTTTGACACTGCCTGAGTCCTCATTCTGTCTTCGAGAAGTCTCCTAATCTCTTGGCTGCCTTGCTCCCCCTGCCTGACTTAAGCCTGAAACAATGACAGAGGGTGGTGTAGCCCTGTGCTGGAAAGGGTGGGTTCCCCCAGGGTGATCAGGCCTAAGAAAGAATATATAAAATCCTGTGAAACCTGCTTTGTTTAGAATGCTCTCAATTTAAATGACAAGAGTCTGAGCAGGAAATGAGTTTGTTTCCCAAAGTTTTGTAGTCCTTTAGCTAACAGTCTGTGTTCTTTGAATGTTATCTATTGTTTGACCCTTACTGCTTGACAATGATTAATGAACTTTGCCTGTGTTCCTGTGCAAAATGAACCTAATTAAAGCCCACTGAGGAAAAGGCTCTTGGACCTTCTCCTTTGAGAGATCGGCCACCTTTCCTTCCCAAGCAGATCATGTCTTGGTAGACTTATTCTCATCTGTGGTGGACTAAGGGCTCTGTGGACAAAGCTCCCAAACAAGAGATAATTAAGGTAAAATGAGGTCATCAGTCTAGGCTCTAATTCAATCTGATTGCCACCCTTATAAGAAGAGGAGATTGGCATACAGATACAGACAGAGGGAAGAATAAGTTAAGGCACAATGAGAAGACAAGTGTCTATAAGCCAAGGAGGGGCTTCAGAAGAAGCCACCTCTGCCACCACCTTGATCTTGGGCTTCCAGCCTCCAGAACTGTGAAGAAATAAATCTCTGTTGCTTAAGCTCCCCAGTCTGTGGCATGTTACTATGGCAATTTGAGGAGACTCATATAGTCTCTGTTGTCTAGTTTAGGTTCTCCTGCTTCCAAGGGCCTCAGGCACTGCCATATCAGTTTCAATTCCTTCTGTGCACAGACTCCAGTCCTATTTTTGCCCATGGTTTGTACTTAGGCACTTGTGTTTCAGGCTTTGTGAGGATACCTTGTCTTTAGTTTTATGAAAATGTTGCTCATGAATTTTTGCTTTGGCTTGCTTGCTGCACTGTTTGTTTTTGTGTGGGCATTCATAGATCTTCAAAAGCCATATTCTGCTCCTGCCCACTTCTTGGTTTTCCAGCACTCTTTGCTTTAAATTTTAAAACAAAAATATTGAAGTTGCTTCCCAGTTAAAAGCAATAAAATACAAGCTGGGGAAAATAGGTGTCATTTATGACATGCAAAGAATTGATTTTCTTATAAGATAATACTACTAAAAATAAAACAACAAAAGATGTACTCTTCAACAAAACTATGGCAACTTATAATGGCCAAACCTGTGAAAACATATAAATATATTTAACTTCATTGCTTATCAAAGAAATTCATATCTAAATGTATATATAGAATGAATATAAACATATATACATATATTCATATACACATTCATGTATGTGAATAAATACACACATTCATTCTATATATGTGTATGTACATATATAGATACATGTGTATATATGTATATATCTTTACATGTGTACATATATCTAGATGTATATATCTCTCTATATACATATAGATAAAGCAACCTAGATCTATCTATCTATATGTCAATATTTATATCTATGTCTATGTCTATGTCTATGTCTATGTCTATGTTTATATCTAGGTTGCTTTAGACTCATTCTTCTCTGAGTAGAGTGTGGCAAAAGAAGCCTGAAGTCTCCTTTTTTCTGTTGCTCAGAGGTCTTAGTTAGGGCCAAGGATGGTGGCCATTTGAGCCACTCATGTATGAAGGAATGACCATCATCATGAAGCTCAGTCAGTTTTGACATTGAACAATGAGGATTGTGCATTTAAGCCTCTAGCATGAGTTCTATTCTGTTCACAGATAATTCTGTTTACAGACAATGGCCTAGGCCTTTGTCTCAAATTTTGTATGACTTGCTGGGGTTTGGAGGACTCAGGACTCTCAATTTAAGAGTCCTGAAATTAAGAAGAGACTTACTTCTCTCTTGGAAAACAAACAGCCCTTCTAACTACATGCTGCATGTTGTGTTTAAGATCCAGCAGATTGCAGAGTGAAAGATGATCCAGATAAAGACACCCAGAAGCCTAGCAGTGGGCATCCCAAAACCCGAGTTTCAGATTCTCTGCACCAAGAACACTACCAAGAGTATAACTTCTGCCTTTAAATCCTCCAGACCTTTTAAAATTTCAGGAAACTATGTAACAGTTCTGTTGTAAAATCTGATGTTAAACCACCACCAAAAAGTTTGAATTACGCAAATTTCCATAAAAGCATTTTTCTCAAAAACATTCATTTTATTATCCTTTTTATGAGAGGACTGAAATAGTCTGATCTCAGGTCCTGCTTGCCATTTGGCCAGAATAACTAGCAGCTCAGGTGAAGGTTTAGACTGACAGTTTAGCATACACATTTCTTTAAAAGACCTTCTTTCAGAGTTTACCTTAGTGTGATGTGTCTCTCAAAGACTAAAGGTTATTATTTGATTTTGGGATGACTGATGAGAGCATATTATTGTACCAAAATGCATCTAATGGGTATGATGAAAATCCAAACGTGGAGTGATATGAATACAGATGTGGGTCATAACACGGGGGTGATAAGCATGTACAGAATTAGATCTGAGAGGGATTCCATCTGTGTCTCTATATAAGGAAGTACATTTGCTTCAACTCCTGTCCCAAACCTAGTGAAGAAGTGAATGAATGAAACCAGTGCCAACTATGTGCCACCATCAGGCACAAGCTGTCACATGCCTTGTCTCACTCATGGTATATGAAGCTGGAGTGATGGTTTATAGTTTTCTCCCATCTGGTGGCTTTGGTTGGCTTATTATTATTGCTCACTGTAGGCAGAGAGAAACAAACCTTCTTACTTTATCATTTCATAAAGTCTTATGACAACCATCTACTATAAGTGTCCACAGAGTGCTTAACAGAAATACAAAAATAAGTGCTACATGCCGTTATTTTAAGTGGGGAATGTTAGATCAGATTTTCCAAGAATCAGCTGTAAGGATTTTGACTTTCAACTTATGAATATTACAGCTGCATCTGTAATGCACTTTGCTTTAAATAGCTTCCCTTCTCTTTCTTTTCATTTGGGTTTTACCAAAATGCACTTCTGTTTTTAAGGTGAAAGATAATTATGTGTATCCTTTTTGAAGGTTAAATATACATTTGTAAAAATGCAAAATAAAGAATAGGACTAAAGATTTCTGAGAATCCAAGAGTCAAAATAAAAAATTAAGAGTTTTTTTCTACCTTTTGAAACTCTTTAAAAAAATATTTGAGCCCTGGTCAGGTGGCTCAGTTTGTTAGACCATGATCCTATACACCAAAATGGTTGCAGGTTTGATCCTTGGCCAGGGTACATACCTAGGTTTCAGGTATGTAACCTAGGTATGGTTCAATCCCTGGTCAGGGCACATATGGGAGGCAACTAATAGATGTTTTTCACATCAATATTTCTCTTTCTCTCTCTATTCCTTCCTGTCTCTCCCAAATCAATAAAAATACCTTTGGGTGAGTATTAAAAATAAAACATAAATATTTAAAAAATAATAATTTAGGTCAACAAGATGTCATATGTGTGGGGGGGGCTCCACTCACAGGGCCCCCTCACTGGCAGCCATGAATGAGAATAAGTCTACCAAGACATGATCTGCTTAGGGAGGAAAAGTGGCTGATCTCTCAAAGGAGAAGGGCCAAGACCCTTTTCCTCAATAGGCTTTTATTGGGTTCAATTTGCGTAGGAATACAGGGCATATATGTAAAGCTCATCAATCATTGTCATGTAGTAATGATTATCAAACAATAGATATCATTCAAAGAACTATGAGGGCTTATTCTGAGTCAGGGTCAATAGGTAAAGGGTTATAAAGCTTTGGGAGAAAAAACTCATTCTATGCTTGGACCCTTATCATTTAAATTGAGAGTATTAGCAAAGCAGGTTTCACAGGATTTTGTACATTCTTTCTTAGGCCTGATCACCCTGGGGAACCTGCACTTTCTAGCACAGGGCTGTACTCACCTCTGGCATTGTTTCAGGCTTAAGTCAGGCAGGAAAAGTAAGGCAGCTAAGAGATTAGGAGACTTCTCACAGAAGAATGAGGACTCAGGCTATGTCAAAGCTGAGGGGGGAAGGTCCATCACCCCCTTTTTCTATAGCTCCCAAGGCCTTCCTTGAGGGCCCCTTAGCAACTATGCCTATCCTAGGTCATCCCTCCCTTGAGGAATCTTACCTGTCATTGGCTAACCAGTTATTTGCACAGGGTCAAGCAGGGTGAAGTAAAAGAGAGCAGAGGCTGCATCCTTACCAGGAAGATAAGCTTTGTCTCCTTAGTGCCTTATAGTCCCAAGTTCTCTTTACTCAGCCTTAGCCATGGGGTGGGGGGGTGGTGGTGGTTATAGCTTCTGAAACCAGGCAGGGCTGTTCCCAACAGTCATAATACCTGGTCAATGAGTAAAAGATACATAATCAAAATACTCATGAAGATATTTGGAAATCCAGGGAAATATTACTCATAGCAGATGTATATCTTTACACAAGTTAAAGCAATATAAACAAAATAAAACCCACAAAGTACAATTACTAATTAAAATAGTAAAATTTATTTTATTTTTCATAATTCTAGACACCCAAAATTTTAAAATTCAAAGGGATGTCAGTTTCTTTTGTTGTAAAATGATCTAGGTTTATCTTTTCTTTCTACAAATATTTGACTGCCTAAAGGAACTAGAAATTTTTTAAGTATTAGTGATATAGAATCAGATATAATCATGATATTAACCAATAATCACACAATAAAACAAGAACAAAAAAATTATAGCCATGAGCAATGTGCAAGAGAATTGCAAGGTGTTGTGAGGCACAAAAGAGTCCATCTGGCAGATCGGAGGACACCTGCATGAAAATGTATGTATCAGCCCTTTCAGACTGCTCCACCAGAGTGCCACAGACCAGGGGGCTTACATACAACAGAAATTTGTTTCTCACAGTCTGGGAAACTGGAGCCTGAGAAGCCCAAGATCAAGGTGCTAGAAGATTCAGTGTCTGGTGAAAGCCTGCTTTCTGGTTTATAGAAAGCCATCTTCTTACTGTGTAGAAGGGACAGGGAACCCTCAAGGGGCTCTTTTGTAAGGACAGTAATTCCTGTCATGAGGGCCCTACTCTCAAGACTTAGCCATCTTCTAAAGGCTCCACCTCCAAATACCATTACATTGGGGGCTTGGATTTAATATATGACTTTTGTAGGGACACAAATATTTGGTCTAAAGCAATGTAGCACTTAAACAGAGATCTTGAGGAAGAGGAATTACTTGGAAAAGTGTTCGCGGAAGAAGTATGGAGAGGTCCAGGCAGAGGTACTGGCATATATACATCCTAAGTTGAGAAAGGACATGTCTCATTTATGTAACTAAGGGAAGACACTGTGGCTGGATTGCAGAGAAAGAGGAAAAGAACACATGGATTTGGATATTGTGAGAAAAGAGAGTTCAGTCAGGTAAGTTCTGCAGATTGCATGAAAATTTTTTGCCTTCATCTAAAGCCTCAGAGACCTCTTAATATGTGTGCAGAGGTTAGTGGCAAAACATTTCCCAATATAAAGTTAATTTTTAATTTCCCCCAATTCAAGACAATATAGGACTTATCCCTAAGCTATTTATTTGTTCTACTTTAAGTTTTATAAATTCCATTTGGTAAAATAGAGAAAGGAAAATTATTTAAAAGTACATTGCATAAGATATGAGTTATTCTTCCCCAAATGTACAAATCATTACAAATTCTACTTCATAGATTTCTTATCTGAAACAATTTCAGTCCTTTGTAGGATATTTGGTCCTGGATTTCAGTAGATCAACCTGCATAGAATTTTGTAAGTTTGGAGAATTATTAGGCCTATAACCCAAACTGTCAAGAGCTTGAATCAAAATCTACATAAATTTCATTGCAGTTAACTATAGAGAGAGAAGAAGAAAGAAGAGGAGGAGAAAGGGGAGAGGAAGGAATAAGAAGAGGAGGAAGAAAAAGAAGGAGGAGAGGAGGAGAAGAAGGAGAAGCGGCAGGAGGAAGACAAGGAAAAGGAGGAGGCAAAAAGAAATAAAGAAGGAGGAAAAAACAGTCCTGGTGATCTAATCGAATCTTCATTGTGTCAATTGACAAAGAAAAGAATAAGGGTATAGCTTTTCCATAAAAGCCTGATAGGCTGAAGGTACTCACAATGAAGGGGGTAGGGCATGAAAAAGCAATGATATATAACAAATATGAGTAATGTTTAGAAATCTCTTGACATCTGCTGATGACTTGAATCAAATAGAAAATATGATAACTAAATTTTGAGCATAGCTGTATTGGTAAAACAAGACTGTGACTTTATTTTTTTTAAATTATTTATTTATTTATCTTTAGAGGGGAAGGGAAGGAGAGAAGGAGAGAAATATCAATGTATGGTTGCCTCACGTGAGTCCCCTGCTGGGGACTGGCCTGCAACCCAGGGATGTGCCCTGACTGGGAATTGAACCACAATCGTGTGGTTTGCAGGCCCGCGCTCAATCCACTGAGCTATACCAGCCAGGGCATAAGACTGTGACTTTAAACAAGCCTTAGCATTTCGACCATCTAAGAGCGAGAATGCACTTCCAAGGAAGGCGTACATTCCTATGCCTCATTTCAGGCATGGTCCAGGAATGCTTGCAAGTGGCCAAAAGGGGGAATGGAAAAGTGAGAACCTTTTTGAAGAGGATGGCTCCAAGGGCTCTAACGGCTCTATGCTAGTAGTCAGATCAAGACCAGAGCCAGAAACATTCTGTAACCCAGGTCTCCACAATGTCTGCCCATGGGACATTAGAACTGCCAGAATGTTGATTGATCTTTTTCTCCCATTCTCCCTGTTTTGCTATTTTATATTGAATATGTGGAGACAGATAATTTGTCTTTTTACTTCTTAGGGCTCTGAACCAAGAGGAACCACTTCAGTCCTTCCAGAGAAATAAGGGATGTTAGAGATGCCAGACAGTGGGCTGGATGCAGTGACTTGTTTCCATTGAGGAGACAGTGGGTTTTGTTTGTGAAAGACTATTTGGTGGAAAAAAGAGCAAATTATAGCAGGGAGTAGCATAGTCCACTAAATATTTCTGTTTTTTCTTGCAGGTATATGTTAGGATGCAGTTCTCTGACCACTTTAAGTTGAGTTTTGCTATATGCCTTGCTTTGACAAATAGAACTCCAGCAGTCATGATGTGATATCTTTTGGGTGTATACATAGGAGTGAAATTGCTCTTACCTTTACATTTAACCACTTGAAAACTGCTGAATCTTTCCCAAAGCAGCTGCACTCTTTTACACTCCAACCACTGTGTAAAAAAAAAAAAGTTTTTTTACTTTAACCATATCCTCAGTGATACTTGTTATTATCTCTTGAATTATAGCCAGGCTAGTGAGTATAACATGGTGGTTTTGATTTTCATTTCTCCAATGACTAAAAATGTTGAACACATTTTCTTGCTCTTATTGGCCATTTGTATATATATTTTTGAGAGATAGCTATTCAGATGCTTTCCTATTTTTTAATTGGGTGTCATTATTGAGCTGTAGGAGTTCTTTTTACTAGCAGGCCTCAGAGATATTCCAAGTTCAGTTCCAGATCACTGCAATAAAGTGAGTCATAATTTTATTTTATTTTATTTTTGTTGGTGGAGGATCTGGCCTTCAATTTATAAAAAAAAAACACAAAACTCCAAAATGGCAGAATCTCTAAAGTACAATAAAGTAATAGTATGAGGTAAGGCTATATATTCTAGATACAAGTCTCTTATCATATCCATAAGTTGCAAAGTTTTCTCCCACTCTGTGAAGTTTCTTTTCACTTTTTTGGTGATGTCCAATTTACCTTTTTTTTTGCTGTTGTTCTACTTTTGTTTTCTTATCTAAAAAACAACGGCCTGATCTAGGGTCACAAAGACAGACATACTTTCTCTAAGAGTATAGTTTTAGCTCTTACATATAGCTCTTTGATTCATTTTAAGTTGAATTTTCACATATGGTATGAGGTAAGGGTGCAACTTTATAATTTTCAAGTGGATATCTAGTTCTCCCTGCAGCACTGGTTAAAGAAATTCCACTTTCCCCATTGAATTGCCTTGGCATTCTTGTAAAATATCAATTGGCCATAAAAGTGAGGGTTAGTTTTTAGACTCTCCATTAATTTATATCTCTACTTTAGTAATGATAGAGAAAAGCCCCTTTTCCACTAGCCTAAGAACACCCTGTAGGAGAGTCTAACTCCCGCACTCTGCTTCTGTAACCTGCGTCTGCCACGCAGCCAATGAGAGCCACAGCACCTCAGATATCCCCACATAAGGAAATAGACATAACTTCTGCATTTCGCTTCTGTAACTCGCTTTGCCACGTAGACAGGTAGGTCCTGCAGGCTATATAAACCCCAAGAACCCTTTGTTTAGGGCTCAGAATTTGGAGATCACTCTCCTCTGGGCCCGTGCATGTAATAAAGATCATGCTCCTGAACCCTCGGTGTCTGGTTGCTTCATTTTCTGTAACAGTATGACACTGTCTTGATTACTATAGGCTTTTTGTAAGTTTTGAACTTAGGAAATATACTTCAGCTGTTTTTCTTTTCCTTCTCCTCTCCCTCCTCCTCCTCCTCATTCTTATTTTTCTTATTCTTATTCTTATTCTTTCAATGTGGCTTGGCTACTCTAAATTCCTTAAATTTCCAAATGAATTTCAGGACAAATATGTCAGTTTTCCCAGAACAGTCAGCTGGGATTTTGATAGTGTTTATTTACATTAAATCTGTAGATCAATTTGGGGAGAACTGCCCTCTCAATAATGTCAAATCTCCTATCTATAAACATGGGATGTCTATTAAGGTCTTTAATTTTTTTCAACAATGTTTTGTAGTTTTCAGAATAATTTTCACACTTATTTATTAAATTTATTTATAAACATTTCATTAGCCCTGGCTGGCATAGCTCAGTGGATTGAGCGAGGGCCTGCGAACCAGACGATCGCGATTGGATTCCCAGTCAGGGCACGTGCCTGGGTTGCAGGCCGGTTCCTTGCAGGCTAACTACCAGCAGGGGATGCACAAAAGGCAACCATACATTGATGTTTCTCTCCCTCTCTCCTCTAAAGATAAATAAATAAATAAATAATCTTAAAAAAAACAACATTTCATTATTTTTGACGCTATTATAAGTTGAATTGTTTTCTTAAGTTTGTTTTCAGTTTATTCATTGTTACTATAGAAATACAGTTGACTTTTATATACTAATCTTATATCTTCTAACCCTGATAAATTCATTTGTTACTTCTAATAGTTATGTAGTGAATTTACTAGGGTTTTCTGTGTACAAGACCATTTCACCTGCACATAAAGAAAGTTTTACTTTCCCTTTTTCAATCTGTATGCCTTTTACTCCATTTTCTTGGCTAATTGCCCTGGCTAGCATATACAGTAAATGTTACATAGAAGTGATAAACATGGACATTCTTATCCTTTCCTGTTCTTAGGGTAAAGTGTTCAGTCTTTCACCATTTAGTTTGATGCTAGCTGTGGGGTTTTTGTATATTCACTTTATCAGGGAAGATATTACTTTCTATTCCTAGTTTACTTAGTGTTTTTACCATAAAAGAGGATTATGTCACATAATTTTTTGTGTCTATTGAGATGGATTGTGAAGTTTCTAATTCAATATTTGCCTTGTTACTGTGTTTCTCTGAGCCCAGTTTGAGAGATTTGTTTAAATGGCATGATGACCTCAATCTAGACTTGGGCATGCCACTGGTAGGGTGAAGACTGAAGGTGAATAAAAATATTACAATAAACAAATTTGCATGTGTCACAATGTGAAAAATATTCACAAAGCAGCTGGAAAATCAGAAACATGCATGCTTTCAAGAATTATAACTACAAATGAGGGGATAGCTCAATATAAGAAAATCTGCTAGTTTTATCTTTTAAAAGTCAAAGAAGAAAAGCCTGAATAAGTTATGATCATCTATTCATGATAAAAAACATTTGCTAAAATTTCATTCATAATAATTAAATACATTGCAGTGCTGAAAACATCCTGATCCCTGCCCAGTGAGGCTAGCAGCATAACCAGATTAATACAGAAAATGTAAAACAAGCATTTCACTTAGTACTAAATCACTAGAAATAGTCCTATTATAATCTGGGTGCTCATTATTGTCACCATTATAACCATTATTTAATATTGTCTTAAAAATATCAACAGATGCAATTGTACATGAAAACAAAAATGTGTAAATATTGGGGAAAAAAGACAAAAGTATTATGTTCACATGATTTAATTGTCCACCCAGGTAGTCCAAAGACCAACTGGGAAATGGCTAGAGTAAGATTTCCCATTAAAAAGCAAAACACTAATACTTCTCCCATATATTAGCCCTAGAAAGAACAATAAAACAATGGATAAAATACATGTATAATAGGCAACATGACATCAAAATAACATTCTGGGAAAGATGGAGACACAAGAAACAGTACCAATACCTGTCTGACATGGTTCAAGTTAAGTGAAATAGCACAAAACCTTAACAGTGAGACAGGCAGGCATGTCTATTGCATGCTTCAAACTTTGAGGAATTTCCCATGAAGCACAGTATAGACAAGCCCAGATTTAATGAATTCACAAAAGCTGAGTAATAATTCATGAAAAAGAAGTATATTACCTTGGGAAATAAGCAGAGAAAGTCCTGGTGGAAGACTACTAACACCTTTTAATGTGGAGGCACTGGTCCTAGCAGCAAGTGGTAGAGTGGGGACAACTGTGTCTGGAGACACCCTTCCCTCTGAAGGTCAATGCATTTGGAGACAGCTGCACTGCAGGCCTGAGAGCAAAGGTTACAGGGCCATTTGTCAACTATGGGACTCTTTCCAAGTGGCCCAATACTTCCTTGAAAATTTGGCACTTTCTCCAAAACAGAGATTTTGGCCCTTGATACAAAGAACTCATGAGGAAAAAGACATTTATTTGACACAGTGTCAAAATAAACAAAAATAAAACAAATGACTTTGAATATATTTGCAACACAATTAACCAAGAGCTAATATTGTTAATATTAATATACAATAGTTCCTTATAAATTAATTAAAATCACCCAGTAAATGTGGGTCAGTACACATAAATATATGCATAAATAGTAAACACACACCCACCAAAATTATAAATGTCCAGTGTGTGAAAAGATGCTGCCCTTTACTAGTAATCAAAGATATTTAAGTATAAACATTGAAAACTTATATAGCTTATCTCACATATACTTTAAATATTATAGTACTCTAAAGAGCACATATATGGCTGGTGGAGTAAAAATTGGAACAATTTATCTGGAGGGAAGTTTGACAAATATTTCAAAAAATTTTAAAAGATCCTTACCTTGACCCAGTAATTAATTCCACTTCAGGAAATCATATCATCACAATATAACACAAAGTTAGTCATAGGAGCATTCACTGTAGTGTCATTTGCGCACAGTGAAAATTTAGAAATCACTTATATTCCCAACAGGATGAACTGGTTTCAAAGCTTACAGGACTCCCATATAAATACTAAGGAGCCATAAAAATATGGCAGATGAGTATTTGATGTTTGAAGAAGAGCTTCATGTTAAATTAAAAATCCATCTTAAAACATTGTTCTATACATAGACTCACACATAAAAATACAGCAATGCTGACATGTTTTTTCTCTTGGAGGTACAGTTTTATTTTCTTATTTGTTTTTAAGAGCAAAAGCAATAAAATTTTCTAAATGATAAAGTGGACTAAATGTCATTTAGGAAAAGGTAGGCCCAGTAAAAAGGACACCAGCTATTTTTGTGGGGCCGATCCTAGCCATCTACTACCATCTGCCCTGGTCAAAGAAAACTGTTTGCCCCCAGACTTCACTGAGGGAGGTGCTGGTTTGGTTCAGACTTCATTCATTATGTCAAGAGAACTAACTCTCTCTGAGTGGCCTGTCAAGCTTGAACTCAAAACAGGACAGGCAGTCCATTGGACAATGCTCTGCTTGCTGAAAGGCTTAGTGACTTGAGTTTGTTGCTTTTCCCTGTGGTGCCCATTGTTTGGACTGCAATCAAACCAATCCTGAACAATTCATTTATCCAAACAAAATGAGGGGGTGCAGCTCTAAAGGAGGAGAGAATTCTTGATTGATGGACTTCTTGTTGTCTGCCTCTTCAACGTAGCCAGGATGTCTGCAAAGGGCTAGGGAAAGAGGGGGAGGATGCTGGGTAAACAGCCTGGGACAAAAGGTGGAGGCTGCAGACCTTGGTGATCTTAATGCTAGTGCCAGCCATGATCACTTCATTTTGAGCAATGGAATTACTAAGCAGGATCAGGGTGGTTACAGATCTTATCAAATACAAAAGAACATACACAAGTTCCTAAAATAAAACCTCCTTGGGTTTCATAACACAAAGCATTTCACTTGTGTTATTTTAAATCTTCAAAACAATACAGTGGGGATATAAAGGGAAGGATTATACGTCCTCTTCATATGTGGAAACTGAGGTTCAGAAATGTAAGTGATTTGTTCAAGGTCATACAGGACTTCTAAGTGTCAGAACAAAGTTTTCTAAAATGCCAGTATAGAGCTATTTTCACCTGTGGTTTTGAACTCAGTCAGTAACCATGAGAGGACGTTGTATGAGGGGCCTGTCAATGTCCAAGGTAGGCAATGGAACTGGAAGGAGATGTGAGGTGGAAAAGATGTTGCATTCTATCTGGTGGTGGGGAGGGAGTGTGGAATAAATGTGCAGTTTCAGTATGATGTTGCTTGACACCACTCTCTCATTTTTTTAAAAAACTAATATGTATTGATCACATATTATGTGCCAGAAATTAAGTGGGGATTTAACGTGAGTGCATATGAGTATGTATGGAAGATGGGGTGGCTTTGAAAAACAATCTCAAAACATTACATTTCAGTAATATGAAATGATAGTTCTTTCATATTAGTGCTGACTAAGACATTCTTTCTAATCCAGAAGTACATTTTAAATGCTAAAAAGTTTTCTATTTAAACATAAATTGAAAACCATTACTGACTGGAGACACTTTTATTGAAAGAGATTTTCATGTTGAATTATGAATTACAAAGAATTATAGACATAGAGTGTAGGTACAGTAATGCATTAATTATGATTAATTGGTGCGTGAAGGTTCATAAGAATTTATACAACAACTTTTCTTTAAGGCCAAAAATGGTATCCACAAGCAGAGTATCCACAAGTAGCATCTCTCATAGATGCTACTATTATGCAAAATGATCCTCATCCCAGATGTCCACAGCCTGGTGGTCAGTAGCAACTGTCACAAGTATTTTTTCACATTTTGATTTACATTAAATTCTGGTGACACCATTTTATAGTATTTAGTATATCAATGCAGAAAGGTCAATTATTTCTACTTAAATGAAAGATAGGTGACTGTAGGCAATGGAAAACTAAATGTTAATTTTTTTAAAATATGAAAGCAGTAAATGCTGATTAAAGTTAGCATATGTAGGGCTGAAAGAAAAAATAAAATTACTTATTCCTATTACCCAGAAAATTACTTATTCCTATTACCTAGAAATACCACTGTTAGCACTTTTATCTTCCTGAGGGGGATTAACTCCAGAACCCCCCATAGGTACCAAAAGTCATGGGTGCTCAGGTCCCATACACAAAACAGTGTAGATTTACATATAACCTATGCCCATCCTCCTGTGAACTCAAAATCACCTCTAGATTACTTATCATATCTAATGCAATGCAAATACTATGTAAATATTGTGTAAATAGTTGTTGAATTGTTTAGAGAATAAGGACAAGAAAAAAGTCTGTGCATATGCACTATAGACAAGCATTGCAGGCTTAACTACACAGTGCACATCTGCAGTAACAGAACATTTGTTTTCATATTTTCAATCAGGTTGGTTGAATCCATGGATGCAGAACTCACAAATACGAAGGGCCACCTGTACTTTCTGTAGTGTCTTAAATTCTCCTTCAGGTTAATGTGTAGGTAAAAAACACACATCTTCATTGTTAAATGTCCTCAAATTTTCTTCTGTATAGGTACAACATAACATATCTATTCTCATATATTTATTAGTATAAATTCCCAGCACTGAAATTTTGGGTCAAAATTTATTAACATTATAAAGGCTTTTAAAATACCTATTGCTAATTATACCTCAGAAAAATATATTTCACATCCTTAGCAACAGTATATATGAGATTTTTTTTTTGTTTATACAAACCTCAGCCTGCATTGAACTTCTCAAATATTTGCCAATCTAATAGGCCAGAATTATTTTATTTACATTCAAAATTTTATTTCTATAATAACTGGCAAATAAACTGTTTTTATCTTTTATATAATTATTACTTAGCTTTTTTTATATTGGTATAAGTGAGCTCTTTACATAAGAAATTTAAACCCCATGTCATGTCAGGAAATGCATTTGCAAGTTGACATTTACATTTTAATATCTTGATGTATTCTCACTAGTCTTTTTTCTCTTCATGACCATCAGTTCTTGTTTCAGAGAAACCATGGCTTCTTGTACTTTGAAATCTAAAATATATCCTCTTCATAGCCATACTGTTGTGTTTTTTTTAACATTTTATTTATTTATAGAGAGAAGAGAAGGGAAGGAAAAAGAGAGGGAGAGAAATATCACTGTGAGAGAGAAACATCAATGGCTGCCTCACACACTCACCCCAACTGGGGATCAAATCCACAATCCATGCATGCAACCTGACTGAAAATTGAACCAGCAACCCTTGGCTTTGCAGAATGGTACCCAACCAACTAAGCCACAGCAGTCAGGGCCATACTGTTGCTTTAAAACTTCCAGCTGTCATTTCAATTCCTTTCTGTATCTTCAATTCCTTTCTCGTTTTCATCTTTAAATAAACTGTCATCTGGACTCAATTGACCAGTCAGGATGAGCAGCTTGCATTTGGGGCTACAACCCTCCTCCCCTTTACTTGTACAATGATTGAATCTGCTTCTCAAAGCCACAGGTAGGAGGGCAAGTTGTTGTGCACAGCTCCAAGTCCAATTCCTAGTTTCTAACAGGACCTATGATGTGTTTGCACTAGATTTACCAGGAGGTACACATCCTTAGGAGGGGGCATCTTTTTCTTTCCTTATGACTTGGTCCTTTTGACCTCTGATTGAATGGAAGCTGTGTAAACCTACCATTATCAGCAAGCAGCACCATCAAAGCCCTTCCCTTATCTCCATCCACCTGATTTACTGTACTTCTCTTTCCAGGGGCACTGGGAAATGCCTTTTCTGCCAACTCCCTGCCCCTGTTTACCTCCCAGATGCTTCATGGTATCCTTGAAATCTATGTGGATATAGAAGTGTGTCAGGTCAGGGAGTGGGAGTGGCAGTTCAGAGAAGAGGCAAGAGAAGCCAAAACAACCATATTTTTGATAGGCCCCAAGGAGCTGCACCAGAAGCACAGAGGAGGCAGCCCAGCACATGTTCTCATTAACATTCACTCACTTGACTTCTTCCCTTTCTCAAGGTACCTTTGGCCATTTTCCATGACCTCTCATTTTTGTACAAAGTTCAGCTATGTGCTGAAGGCTGAGTGGGCATTTCCTTAATTCATATCTTTCTGTCCCATAATTAACACCAGTTTTTCAAACCTTCAGGCTTCCTCAATGGAGAATTCAATGGCCCTCAAAGGTATTTTTGAAAAAACATAAGGAACAGTCACTATGCAATGACTGCTAACATGCAACTTGGATTCACAGATGGGCCCCGGACCTTTTCTCACACTCTTTGCATAATGGTTCACTTTTGTAGAAGATTTTTACTGCAGGAAGTAGATGCTGAATCATGCCCCTCTTGGGCTGTGTGCAACAGAGGGAAGGCAGAGAGAGATGGGGCCTGTGCCACACCCTTTGAAAGGATCTTAAAGCAGGGGATATTGTATAACATGTGGCCAGAAATGATTGCATTACCACTGGGATGGGGGAAGATGAATTGTGACAAGAAATAATGTGCTTGGGAAAAAAAGGACAGCTTTTGACCTCTTAGTGAAAAGAATGACACAAACGCTTAAGCACCAACCACTTGCACATTAGTTATGCATGTATTAGTTATTCCTGCATAACATTATAATATATATATGTGTGTGTATACATATATATATACACACATATATATAACATACATTATGTTATATATTAGTATTGCTGCACAACAAAGGTCTCCAAAACATAGTGGTCAAAAGCAGTAATAGCCCTAACTGGGTAGCTCAATTGGTTACAGTATTGTCTCAATATGCCAAGGTTGTGGGTTTGATCCCCAGTCAGGGCACATGCAAGAATCCATCAGTTAATGCATAAATAATTGGAACAACAAATTGACATTTCTCTCATTCTCTTCCCCCCTCTCTCTAAAATCAATCAATAAGAATGTTAAAAAACAATAAAAGATATTATCTCACATGGTTCCTGTGACTCATGAGTGCAGGAGCAGTGTGGCTGCATAGTTGTGGCTTGGAGTCATTCTTGAGATTTCAGTTTGATGTCAGCTGGGCTGCAGCTATTCGAAGGCTTGAATGGGGTTTGAAGATCCTTTTCTGAGGTAACTCACTCATGAGACTGGCAATTTGGTAAGGGATGTTGGTGGGAAGATCTCAGCTCCTCTCCATCTGGGCTTTCCCACAGGGCTGTCTGAGGGTCCTCCTGACACAGCATTGACTTTAGGGAGGAGGGAGGAAACTGCAGTGCTTCTTATATTCTACCTTCATAAGTCACATGCCATCACATACCCTCTGTAATTTCTTGGTCACACAGGACTAGCCCTGATTCAGTGTGGGAGATTACACAGGAACAAGGATAGCAGGCTGTGAAGATTACTGGGGACAAACTTATAGGCTCCTACCAAAAAAGGCCAGGTCTTCTGTATTACTTCTCTTTATTATCATATATCTTGTGGTAATGTGTGGGGAAAATAAAGCATGAAAGCTACTAAGTGGCAGATCTAAGGTTTGAGCTCAGGACCCTTTGCACCAGAGCCCATGCTCTGCCCGCTACATCATGTGAGCTTCAAGGCAGGTGTCTGTATCTGCATCACTTGCGCATCAGGCAAGGAGACCCAGAGCAAGGAGCAAGGGCTCCTGGAGCAAGGGCATCAGGCAACAGGAGCCCCAGTATAGTCTGGCTTTCCAAGTCTATTAAATGCCTGAATAGAGGGTTACTACCAAGGTTAGTCAAGTTCCATTGGTGGCTTGAGCCCACAGGAAATATAGGAAGAGAAGAGGTGAAACTGAGCAGAGAAGCCCTAGAAGGAGGTGTATATTGGATGTGTCTGAGTGGGTGGCTGACAGTAGAGTAGAAAAGAGTAAATATATAAGAACAAAGATTGGAGTGCTCCACTCTGGCCAATCAATGGTCACTCTATGGTTATGGGGTATAAGAAGGTGTGCAGTAGTGATGGGGAAGATAGTATCAATCAAACAGTGTATAAGAGTAGAGTGAGGCTAAGGTAGGTATGTCACCTGAATCCAGATATGTTGACCTACCTGATAACAACTAAAAGAGCAGTTCCAATGCTGCCCGGGGCAGATGGCAGACAATGTTTGGGCCTCAAAGGGCCCCCTCTGGTGCACAGTTCGGTGCATGGAACAACCTCCAGACAGACACATTACTTGTCTGCCACATCTGCATTCTTCTGAGGTTAGGCTTGTTCAGGAAAGAAACTCAAATTCTCTCTTCTAAAGTTTCTCATTTGCAGAGCTGAGTGAATTTTAATTGTTATTTGTTTGATGATTATCTGCTTGGGAAAAACATCAGAAGCCCCTGAAATTTCCCGTGGAATGTACCTCCTGAGAACTGCTGGACTGGTGGGGCAGTTTATCTTTCAGAGCTAATGGTGCAGCTGAGGTTCTATTACCTGCTTGCAGGTTGAAAGAAATTTTTCTTTAAATGGGAACAGATTGAGAGAGCACATAGCAAACTTGCCGCTCTTGAGCTCGTCTTCCACAGTAAGCAAGGCTAAAAGGCAGGCCTGGAAATCCCATCTCAAGAAATGCCTATGACACAACTTCATTTTAATGTACTACAAGTCTTTACGAGCATGTGCTTGATTTCATTTTTCATCAGAATTTATGATGTAAAGGAACCCAAGACAACTTTTAACTTAGCCAATGTCTGAAAACCAGGCTGCTGGACTCCAAAGGGCACAGTCAGCGGAATGTATTCTTTTCATCTTTGTTCTCTAAATCTACTTTTTATTTGCCTGCATAAAGGAAATAGAGTCCCTTTAATGTTGTGTGGATAAAAGCCACAAGAAAGAGATAAAGCATGAAGCATGTACCCTAGGGGTAGCCAGAGCAAGGAGTTTTGGACAGTTCTTTTCACCAAAGAAAGGCACTTCACTAAGTTTAGACGATCACAGACAAGACAACTGTGGTTCAATTTGCATTAATTGAGGACTATCCCATTGTGTGGAAGGAGATTTCAGCAACGACAGATTAAGACTGATGTGCATTTATAACCCTCAGTCAAACAGATGATTATTATATTGATGGGAAAATGAATAGCTTAAATGTTGTTTCAAAGCTATTTGCTTTGGGCTCTCGATATTCACCAGAATCACCAGGCATGCCTTACAGCAGAGTCTTTGCCTGTCTTCCTGTTTCCTCCAAGTTCTCTTTCTCAAAGGCCAAGAATGTAGTGCTCTTGGCAAGATGTGCTGTGAGCTCTGCATACATTCCTCTTCAACCACTGGCATGGGGTTGATTTCAAGGGCTCAAATGTAGATATTCCCACTGTGCCCTGCTTTGTTGAGTACACTCCATTAGTCCTACTTACCTCTTTTAAAACCACTGAAAGGCATAATTCATTGGTCTTCTTGTTAAGTGTAGGAATGTGTATTTTTTTTCACATTATGTCAGCAATAAGCACAATGGGAATTTTATTTAGGTGGACAAAGCCATCTCTTTACATCCTTTAAGTTCCAAAGTTGAGCCAAGTGGAGTGAGATCATTTTCCATGGGGAGAAATCAGTAAGCCTTCACACTTTTTCTTGACACCTTACTTCGTCATGAAAGTTTCGACGTTTACCCATTACACAGATGGGTATATAGGGACTTGTGAGACTGGCACTTTAAGGCAGCCCAAAGGGAAGTTCCTAATAATAAAATGCAGGAGAATTTTCTAACAACCTATTAATGAGCTGCAGGCCTAAGGCTAACTGGAAAACCAAGCCCCGATAACTTTAAACTTTCATTCAATTAAGGAGAAGCTGACATTTGTATAGCCCCAGAGAGATTTCATGCTCATAGGCTGAGCTTTAAAGTATTATTGGACATGCTCCATTGACTCTTATGGTTTGAGTAGCATTTTTCCAAAATACAAAAATTCAACAAATTTTTCTGAAAATCATCCTTGCAAACTCCAGGCTGTACTGTGAAAGCAACTTTCCCTGCCTTGCCTTCTTTCAAGCCTTATTCACACGCTCAAGTACAAAAGCCACACCAAAGGACTCAGACCATAAAAAGTCAAGGGGGAGGTCCCTGCAGTGGCCAAAGCATTCCTACATTTTCAAATTTCCAGGTTTGGGGCTCTGTACAGCATGAACTCTTTCAATGTGGTGCTCCGTTGGTACTCTTGGCCTTTTTAAGCAGAGACATCTTTTGCTGGATAATCCTAAATGACCATCACCTGCTAACAAAGTCATGCTATCTAGATGTAGGCAAATGAAGTAGAAAGAGGGTGGCTCTGGCAGATTTCATGAGGTCTAATAAATCTTCAGTAAAGCCCAGCGTGTCTGAGCTCTCTCCATGTGCGCCCTTTGTCTTGCTAATGCACATTGTACCCTGCCTGGCTTCAAATTTGCAGGCCTCCCAGAGGTGAGGCCTGCACAAAGCTGCACATGTGGAAACGGAGATCTTTGCCCCAAACATTACCCATTAACATTGGCCTGACCCACAGAAGAATTTTACTGTGATGCTTCAGTCTCAGAAGAGCTCTCGACTCACAATCTGGGAGCTTAAAGCACTAACAAGATAGATGGAAAAGAAATAAAGGAGGCTACTGTACCTCTCTGTTTAAAAATTGTGCACTGCCAGTTTATTGGTTTAAAATATCCAGAGAGAGAAAGGAAATGACTTTTTTAATTACAAGGTGAATAGAATTCTAGTATTTAAAAATTGTAGTACAGAATGATGAGATGTAAAAAGTTAATTAACTTCTCCACATTTTGGTAGCTAATGTTAAATTTCTCATTTATACTTTAAGAATATTTCTAAATATGGCATAATATAACAAGCATATGATCATGTTTAAACAAGGTGTCTTGAAGATTGCTTTTTCAAGACCAATAGCAAACCAGGAAATTACATATGATAAAATCTAATTTTCTTAATGCATAATGAAAGGGTCAGGCCAGTTTCCCAACCTTCCAGACTGCCCATGACCCAGTCAGGTCAGTTTTCCAACCCACTGGACTCCTCATGACTCAATTATCCAAACTTACTTGATAGCCTGCAGTTTAACTGAAATTCTCTCCCACCGTGTACTATAGACATCTAATGACAGCCATAATGGCCTGTAGTCAGAGCCACCCTCCTGTACCTGGGAACAACCCAGCCCTTTACCTAACCCATAGTCCCAACTCACATCCTGAAACACTGAGGCAACTGCCCAGAAGAACAAGAGACTAACCCCTCCTTTATTGCCCCACAAACTCTGCACTTTTTCTTTTAAAAAGCCAACTCCTGCCTACCCTGGGGCTGCACTTGGTCCAGACTCATTCTACCTGTAAACACAGCATCAAATAAAGGCACTTGAATCAGACCATTCAGTTCTTCCAGCCTCTATTTCTCACACATTTCTAGCACAAAAAGTACTCTTATGAACTCAATAAGAAAATGAATAATTACTTTGTGGGAATGGGCAAGGTCTATAAAGCAGCAGCTCACAGAAAAAGGAGTGGTTAATGGAATGATTCCTACTCAGTGGAATGAATAAAATATTAAACATGGAGCGATCACATTTCCCCTATCAGATTGGCACAAGTTTATAAGCTTGCTAAAACCCAGTTTCATCAAAGATGCAAAGAAACAGATATGTTCTTATAATTCTGGGAGGAGTCTATATTTTGGACAGCAGTGCTGCCACTCTCAAATGAAATACGCATCCTTTGACTCAGCACCTCCAGTGTTGGGCATTTAGCTTACTGACAGAAATTTGTACACCACTACAAATACATGTACCGGAATATCCATGAAAGCCACAATAATAAAAAAAAAGGGGAGGGGAACTTCCACCAAGATGGAGGCATAGGTGGAAACACTGTGCCCCCTCTCACAACCATGTTTAAGGTCAACAAAATTTCAGTAACGTAAACGCAGCCAAAACACAGAAAATTGAACTATAAGGAAGTCCGACAACAAACCATTCAACCAGACGGGTAAGAGGGGCAGAGCCAGCAGCAGAGCAGGGTTGGGCAGGAAAGATTCCCCAACCCAGGCACCCAGGCAACTGTGGACGGATCCCAGGTGTGGGTAGCAACAGGTGAACCCAGTGAGGGCACAAGGCGGCAGGCTCATCACGGTCACACATTCGCGTGCAGATAAACCACCAAAGGAGCGAGCAGTGAGACAGACCTCGCAGGCCCCAGCAGCGGGAAGCAGCAGAGGGGACCACCATTGCCCCTCTTGGACTCCGCCCCCACATACAGCATCATGACCCAGCAACTGAGTTGCCCCACCCTGGTGAACACCTAGGGCTGCGCTCCTCATATATAACAGGCACAAACAGACCAAGATATGGCTCAAGAAGAACTCAAAGCCCCAGAGCCTATAATTCTAAGTGACCAAGAAATAGCCAACCTTTCAGATGCACAGTTCAAAATACTGGTGATCAGGATGCTCACAGAACTGGTCGATTTTAGTCAAAATTAGAGGAACATATGAAGGCTAAATTAATTGAAATGAAGAGAAATGCACAGGAAACCAATAGTGATGGAAAGGAAACTAGGACTCAAATCAAGGGAGTGGACCAGAAGGAAGAAAGAAGCAACCAAACAGAAAAGAAGGAAGAAAGAAGAATTTTAAAAAATGAGGAGAGGCTTAGGAACCTCCAGAACATCTTTAAATGTTCCAACACCTGAATTATAGGGGTACCAGAAGGGGAAGAGGAACAGCCATGAGTGGAAAACTTATTTGAACAAATAATAAAAAAGAACTTCCCCACTCTGGCAAAGGAAATAGACTTCCAGGAAGTCCAGGGAGCTCAGAGAGTCCCCAAAAAGGTGGACCCAAGAAGGAACACACCAAGGCACATCATCATTACATTAGCCAAGATTAAAATGCAGGAGAGAATCCTAGAAGCAGCAAGAGATAAGGGGACAGTCACCTACAAAGGAGTTCCCATCAGACTGTCAGCAGATTTCTCAAAAGAGACCTTACAGGCAAGGAGGAGCTGGAAAGAAGTATTCCAAGTCATGAAATCCAAAGACCTACATCCCAGATTACTCTATCCAGCCAAGCTTTCATTTAGAATGGAAGGGCAGATAAAGTGCTTCTCAGATAAGATCAAATTCAAGGAGTTCATCATCACCAAGCCCTTATTACATGAAATGTTAAAGGGACTTACTAAGAAAAAGAAGATAAAAAAATATGAACAGTGAAAGGGCAGCAAACTCACAGTTATTAACAACCACACCTAAAACAAAAGCAAACCAAGAGGACAGCTAGATCAGGAGCGGAACCATAGAAATGAAGAACATATGGAGGGTTAGCAACAGGGTAGTGGGAGGAGGAGAAGGGGGGAGAAGGTACAGAGAATAAGTAGCATAGATGGTAGTAGAAAATAGACAGGGAGGAGGTCAGGAATACTATGGGAAATAGAGAATCTAAAGAACTTGAGACACGTGGACATAAACTAAAGAGGAGGGAATGGCATAATCAATACAATATATTTTTTTAAAAGGGGGGGGATTCAGAGGTTCATCAATATGAGAAAGTTTAAATAAAATAGACCCTGACCAGAATAAAGTACATCATTGGGTAATTTGAAAGGCTGCCCATAGTGTTAAGGACTTTCATTCCCAGGGACCCCCACCCCACCCACATCAGATACTTACCTCTGTGTATGGCTATACACAGAGACTATAGTGATGACCACAAGGGACCAGTCCAATGTGGAGTAAGGACAGCTGACCAAAGTCAAACTTTTGGGGTCAGAATCTCAGGTCTACTTTTTCTCAGCATCAACTTGGGTAAGATACTTAAGCTCTTTGAGTTTTAAAAATCTAAAAAATGATAATGATGATGACTTCCTTATATGATTTTGAGTATTAAATAATATGATGTATATAAAGTGCTAAATACAGTGCCCTGCCATAAAGTGTTCATTATGTGTGAATATTTAGTATAAGAGGTTCCTGACAGGGATAGGGCTGCTACAATTGGTAAAGAGCAGACTTTCCAGAGCAGACTGTCCAAAGCAGCTCCTTTTAAGGAGCAGACTACGCTCCTTAAAAGCCATACAATGTAGGGATATGTAATTACATGCCAAAGGAACATTCGATTTCTTAAAGCACTTGGAGATTATAAAAGAGATCTCACTCTGTGAGTAGGGGATGATGCAGAGAACTTCCGTTAAAGGGATGAGAACTAGGATAAGTTTCACCTGAAGGTTCAGATTTAGCCAGGTAGACAAAAGGGGACAAGGGGAAGCTATATAAGAGAGGGGTATGAATGAATACAAGAGCAATGTCGAGAATCAGAGCAGTTTGTTAGAAATTAAGGAAGCAGAATCTGACTGGAGTCTTAAGAGATGAAATGGGCAATGTTTTTAATATCCTACTCTTGTGTTTTGTATTCAACACATTTCAAGAAAATAATTCATGTCAGAAAAATTGTCTGTTCCTGTGGAAAGGTCATAGCTACTGAAGACAATCTCCCAAACAGTTCCCAAATATTCAGCCATCAAACATCATGACTGAACAATCTGGAAGGTAGATTGGAAGCCACCAGGATTGAGGGCTATGGTGACAATAAGGATATATGTCACTGATAAATAACAACTGATGGAGAACCTGATGGCACCAGGCAATGGATTTATTCTACACAAATGGTGGTATATACACCAGAAACAGGGTTCTGTCCTTATGGATGAAAAGTCAATGCATTAAATACTTTGATCTGAAACTATGATCCCACCCACAATAAACATCATACTCAAAGGGCAAAAAATAAAAGAGTTTCCCTAAAGATCAGGCCTGTTCTCACCACTCTTACTCAACATAGCACTGGAAGTCCTAGTCATAGCAATCAGACAAGAAAAAATAAAAGGCATCCAAATCAGAAAGGAAGAAATAAAAGTGTAATTATTTGCAGGTGACATGATACTGTATATAGAAAACCCTGAAGCCCCCACCAAAAAAAACCCTACTAGGACTGATTAATAAATTCAATACAGTGGCAGGATATAAAATTAATATTCAGAAATTGGTGGCATTTTTATAAACCGATAATAAACTATCAGAAAGGGAAACTAAAGCCTTGGCTGGTGTAGCTCAGTGGATTGAGTGCAGGCCTGTGAACCACACGATTGCGGTTCGATTCCCAGTCAGGGCACATGCCTGGGTTGCTGGCCAGTTCCCAGCAGGGGACTCACAGGAGGAAACCATACAGTGATATTTCTCTCCTTCTCTCCTTCCTTTCCTCTCTAAAGATAAATAAATAAAATATTTTTAAAAAGAAAGAGAAACTAAGAAAACAATTCCATATATAATTCCATCAAAAAATAAAATAAAATACCTAGGAATATATTTAACTAAGGAGGTAAAAGACCTGTACTTAAAAAAACTATAAGATACTGAAAAAAAAAAAAAAAACTGAAGAAGACACAAATAAGTAGAAGCATATACTGTGTTCATGGAATGGAAAAGTTAACATTAAAATGTTCATATTACCCAAAGCAGTCTATAGATTCAATGCAATTCCTATCAAAATTCTAGTGGTGTATTTCATAGAATTAGAACAAATATTCCAAAAATTCATATGGAACCACAAAAGACCTCCAAATAGCAATAGCAATCTTGAGAAAGAAGAACAACGTTGGAGGTATCACACTTCCTGATATCAAACCTTGTAGTATTATGACTATAGTACAGGGCCATAATAATCAAAACAGCATGGTACTGGCTTAAAGACTGACATATAGATAAATGGAACAGAATAGCAAGCCCAGAAATAAACCCATGCCTATATGGTCAATTAATATATGACAAAAGCATATATTAAAGACTGTGGCGAGCTACATGGAAGCAGAGCCCAGTTTGTCCTGTGCCCGGCTGGAACATGTAGCCGATTTTCTGAAGAACCAAGTGAATACCAACCGAATTGCAGCTTATATGAAGTTTGGAGGCCAAAAATTGTAGAGGACATTGAAAAGCAGATTGTGAGATTTCATTGGTACAGTAAGGTCCCCGTGATCTATGGAGGGACCTGGGCTGCTGTGGCCCCTCGCCCACAGCCTGCTGCAGAATACTGGGAGGAGAGTTAGATCACCAGCTATCTCCCCTACCAGAGCATGGAGAGCAGCCGCACCAGGAGGGACCTGGATGCTTGAAGTTCCTAGGGGGAATAGAGATGAAGTGGGAGTACAGAAGTGATATACACCTGCTGGGACTGTAGATGCAGGTGAGGTCATTACCAGAGAAATTGAGGAGCCAGGTGACATCTGGAGAAGGGAGAAGAGTTAGGCCGTGTTGGACCCTCACCCAGATAATCTCCAGACTTGTTAAAGTTGGGCTATGTAAAAAGCCGTGCACTTCTTAAGAATGGCGGACTTAAACAAGAGGCTTTTACCACCACCACCCCCCGTCCACCCCCCCTACACACACACATACACAAGACTCAGAGCTGCTTTGTAAGGAACTCTCGTGCAGTGCTGGCTCAACCCGAGGGTGAGTTAAGCTGTGTACCCGTTTATTGGACCACTTACTAGAGTGCGGATTCGAGCTGAGTGTCCATGCTTGACTCGGGCAGCTTGCAGGCAGCTGTTTCATCACACTGGCCCTACAACTGATTCAGGCTGCTCCAGAAACCACTCTCCCCTAGGCTGATTTGAGCCTCTTACCTGCATTTGACTCCTGCTGCTCATCCTGAAGCTGAGGGGTGCCGTGAGCCCAGAGGCTGACTCGGTGCTGCTTTCTGAGTGATGGGCTCCAGCCACGGTGGGCTCGAAGAGAGTAAAAAGAAGGTGCACCACACAGATGTCGGTGCAACTGGTGAATTAAAGCTGCAGGCTTGGTGCAGATGGACAGTGGGGGCCCTGCAGCTCACTGAAGACCTGGGCTGGAGGCTGGGCAACTGTGAAAATTGCAACCCAGACCTGGCCCCCATCCTTGAAAAGCCATAGGAAGGGAGAAGAGTGAAACCCAGCTCCACTCTTCCTGTGACATCCAGGAAGACCAGTAGAACTTGTTCAATGGGTTTACAGTCAGCAGGAGGCTTATATTTTTTTCCTTTCCTCTCTCTTTTTTTTCTTCTTTTCCTTCCCCTGAGTGACACATCAAGACATTAAGTTGTGAAAGTTCCAGATACAGATCCAAAGGTGGGGCAGAAGGCTAACCCCCAAAACTGAGAAATTGAGACAAATTTCACTTTGCTATTCCCCAGAGCTGGCATTTTATTGTTTATTTGTATTATTATTTTTTATTATTTTTACTTATTTTATTTTATTAGTATTTTTTATTCCTTTTCTTTCTGTTTAGTTTTCTTCATTTTATCTTTCTGTTCAATTGAATTGCTTGGCTGGTTTTCCTTATTCTATCTTTATTGTATATTAACTTTCTTTCTTTCACTTTACTTGTGTTCCAGTAACACACTACTCTTGATCATGTACTTTCTATTCTGGTTATCCAAGTCATACATTTCTTATCATATGATTGTTGTTCCAGTACTATTGTAAATAATTGTTGTTCCATACAATCGTACACACCATAGACCAACCCTCCCTGATCTCGGCCCACTTCACTTTATTACTGAGCTTCATTATTGTTGTGGTTAACTCTATTCTCTCTCACACTATGCCTACTTTCTATCCTCTACTCTCACTATATCTCATCTAGACTTGCACAAGTGCCTGTATTCTGGACTCAGCTCATGATCTTCCTCCCATTTAACAAGAGTCTTATCTCTCTTTCACCTTTTATAAAATGTGGCTAGTTGGGTGAAATATCACAGTTAACACTATACTTATCCAAAGAATCTCCTATCTCTTCTCTACTTGCTGGTATGTTAAATCCCTTAGATTACTCTCCTGCTGTCTTAATCCATTTTTCCTACTCCCTGACATGGATCACATACAAGAATAGGTGGCAGCTGCAAACATCAGCATACCCTCTGGAGGAGAGAAACCACCAACAAAGGAACCACCAAAAGATAAAAACCCAAGCACAACAACAGAGCTCACACAAACCTAGAATTTCCAGACAAGGAGATCAAAGAGACCACACCATGGAAATACATAGAATTCCTACCATAGGACAGCTAGCAAAGCAAAACATCAGGAAGTGCAGAAACAAACAAAAAGAGTCGCCTAAAATGGGGTGACAAAAAAAAGAACATGCAATAAAAAGGAATGAAAGACCTCTCATGAAAAGAGCTAAATAAAATGAAGATAACCACACTGTGAGGTACAGAATTCAAAATAATGATTATAAAGATGCTCAAGGAACTCACAGACAACTATAAGGAACTGAGTGAAAATTACAACAGTGTGAAAAAGTAAATACAAACTGTAAACAAAAACTAGGAAGAAATGAACACTAATATCTCAGAAATAAAAAGCATACTAGAAGAAATTATAAGCGGGCTGGATGAAGCAGAGGATCGAATCAGTGAGCTGGAGGACAAGGTAGCAAAAAACACCCAGGAAGAATAAGAAGAGGAAAAAATACTCAGAAGGAATGAAGAGGTGTTACAGGAATGGCAGAATAGCATGACACATAATGATACCCGTATAATAGGGATACCAGAAGAAGAGCAAGGGGTAGAAATACTCTTTGAAAAAGTAGTGATGGAAAACTTCCCTAATTTGAGGAGAAAAAAAGTCTCACAAATCTAGGAAACACAGAAAGTCCCAATCAAGAGGAACCTAAAGAGGCTTACTTCAAAACACACCATAATTAAAATGGCAAAATTCCAAGATGAAGAGAGAATCTTAAAGACAGTAAGGAAGAAACAGGAAGTAACATATAAGGGAACCCTGATAAAATCAGCAGCTGACTTCTCAATGGAAACACTCCAAAGTCAGAAGGGAGTGGCAAGAATAGTCCAAGTAGTGAAACCAAAAGCCTGCAACCAAGGCTCACAATTTAGCTAGGCTAATTTAGCTAGGCTCACAATTAAAATAGAAGGCCAAATAAGGTGCTTCCCAGACAAAAGAAGTCTAAAAGAATATACCTCCACCAAACCAGCTCTGCAAGAGATGCTAAAGAAATTGCTTTAAGAACAGGAAGAAAACCAGGGAGAGAGGGGGGAACACAGGTACAAAAAATGGTAATGAATAAGTATCTGTCAATAATAACCTTAAGTGTAAATGGATTAAATGCTCAAATCAAAAGACATAGGGTACCTGAATGGATAAACAATCATGACCCACATGTATGCTGCCTAAAAACAAACCTCAGAACAGAAGACCTACATAGTCTAAAGTGAAGGGTTAGAAACAAGTATTCCAATCTAATGGACAAGAAAAGAAAGCCAGGGTAGCAATTCTCATATCAGACAAAACAGACTTCAAAAAAAGGGCCATAAAAAGAGACCCAGAAGGTCACTTTATAATACTCAAGGAAAGAATCCATCAAGAAGACATAAACATTGTAAATATATATGCACCTAACATAGGAGCACCCAAATACATAAAGAAAATCTTTGAGGATTTCAAGAAAGATATTGACAGCAACACAATTATAGTAGGGGATTTAACACCCCACTGTCAAAAATGAATAGATATTTCAAACAAAATATCGAAAAAGATAATACAGCATTGAACAATGTCCTACATAAAATGGACTTAAATGATATATATAAAACCTGTCACCCCAAAGAAGCAAAAATACACATTCTTTTTAAATACACATGGAACATTTTCAAAGATAGACGACATGATAAGACACAAACAAGCCTCAATAAATTCAAGAAAATTGAAATTATATCAAGCGTTTTCTCTGACCATAAGGGACTGAAACTAGAAACCAACCTCAAGGAAAAACTCAAAAACACTCAAACTCATGGGGATTGAATACCATGTTATTAAACAATGGATGGGTCAGGAATGAGATTAAGGAAGAAATCAAAAAGTTTCTGGAAACAAATGCAAATGAATTTACAAACAATCCAAAATTTATGGGATACAACAAAGGCAGTCCTGAGAGGGAAGTTCATAGTAATACAGGCCTACTTAAAAGAGGTAGAAACATTTAAAATAAACAACCTAACCCTACACTTATAAGTACTGGAGAAACAACAAAGACAACCCAAAGCAAGTAGAAGAAAGAAAATAACCAAGATCTGAGCAGAATTAAATGACATAGAGCCTAAAAGCACAATTCTAAGGATCAATAAATCCAGGAGCTGGTTCTTTGAAGAGATAAACAAAATCAACAAGCCTTTAAGCATCAAGAAAAAAGAGAAAGGACCCAAATAGACACAGTCAAACATGAAAGAGGAGAGATTATAACTGTTACCACAGAAATACAAAGGATTGTTAGAAATTATTACAAAGAACTATATGCCAAGAAATTTGAAAATCTTGGTGAAGTGGGAAAATTTCTAGAAAAATTTAATCTTCCAAAACTCAGTGAAGAAGAAGCAGAAAGCCTGGATACCAATAACAGCTAATGAAATTGAAACAGTAATGAAAAAGCTTCTGACACACAAAAGCCCTGGACCAGATGGTTTCACAGGAGAATTCTACAAAGCATTTAAGCAAGAGCTAACCCCTATCCTTCACAGACTATTCCAAAAAATCCAAGAAGACAGAAGACTCCCAAACTCTTTTTGTGAAGCCAGCATCATCCTACACTCAAATCCAGATAAAGACACAACAAAGTAAGAAAACTTCAGGCCAATATTCCTGATGAACATAGATGCTAAAATCCTCCACAACATATTGGCGAACCACATCCAGCAATACGTTAAAAAGATCATACACTATGATCAAGTGGTATTTATCCCAGGGATGTAAGGATGGTACAATATTCACAAATCCATAAATGTAATATATCGCATAAACAAATGCAAAGACAAAAATCATATGATCATATCAATAGACGTGGAAAAGCATTTGATAATGTACAGCACCCATTTAGGATAAAAACACTTAACAAAGTGGAAATAAAGGGAGCATTCCTCAATGTAATAACGGCCATATATGAGAGACCTACAGACAACATCATACTCAGTGGGCAAAAACTTAGAGCTTTCCCACTAAGATCAAGAACAAGACAAGAATGCCCACTTTTACTACTCTTATTCAACATGGTATTGGAAGTCCTAGCCACAGGAATCAGACAAGAAAAAATAAATAAAAGGTATCCAAATTGGAAAGGAGGAAGCAAAACGGTCATTGTTTGCAGATGACATGATAGTGTACATAGAAAATCCTGTAGACTCCACCATAAAACTACTCAACCTAATAAGTGAATTTGGCAAAAAAGTGGGATACAAAGTCAATATTCAGTAATCAAAGGCATTTTTGTACACCAACAATGAATTATCAGAAACAAAAATAAAAGAAAACATTCCATTTGATATGACAGCAAGAAAAATAAAATAACTAGGAATAAGCCTAACCAAGGAGGTAAAAGACTGGTACTCAGAAAACTACACAACACTGAAGAAATAAGTTAAGGAAAAGCACGAACAAATAGAAACATATACCGTGTTCATGGATTGGAAGAATTAACATCATCAAAATGCTCATACTACTCAAAACAATTTATAGATTCAATGAAATACCTATTAAAGTACCAATGGCATACTTCATAGATATAAAACTAACACTTCAAAAATTTATATGGAATTATAAGCAACCCTGAATAGCTGCAGCAATTTTGAGAAAAAGAACAAAGTAGGAGGGATTACAATACCTAATATCAAACTGCATTACAAGGGCGCTATAATCAAAATAGCCTGGTACTGGCAAAGAAACAGACACATAGATCAATGGAACAGAATAGAGAGCCCAGAAATAAACACAAGTCTCATTGGTCAATTAATATTTGACAAAGAGGGCAGCAGCATAAAATGGAGTAAAAATAGCCTCTTCAATAAATGGTGTTGGGAGATCTAGACAGCTACATGCAAGAAAATGAAACTTGTCCACCAATTTATACCATATACCAAAATAAATTCAAGGTGGATAAATGACTTAAATGTAAGTCATGACACCATTAAAGTCCTTCAAGAGATCATAGGCTGGAAAATCTTAGATATTCCATGCAGCACTATTTTCACCAATATGTCCCCTAAAGCAAGGGATATAAAAGAAAGACTAAACAAATGGGATCTCATCAAAATAAAAAAGCATCTGCATAGCTAAAGAAAACAACATTAAAATGAAAAGAGGATCAACCATATGGGAAAACATATTTGCCAATGACACCTCAGACAAGGTTTTGATCTCCAAAATATATGAAGAACTCACCCAACTTCACTCTACAAAACCAAAAAACCCAATTGAAAAAATGGGCAAAGGACTTGAACAGACACTTCTCCAAGGAGGACATACAGAGGGTTCAGAGACATATGAAAAGATGCTCAGTATCACTAGCCATCAGAGCAAATTAAAACCACAATGTGATACCACTTCACACTGGTGTGAATGACCACCATAAACAAAGCAACAAACAACAAGTATTAGAGAGGATGTGAAGAAAAGGAAACTCTAGTGCAGTGTTGGTGGGCTTGCAGACTGGTACAGCCACTGTGAAAAACAGTATGAAATTTCCTCAGAAAACTAAAATTGAAACTGCCTTTTGACCTGGCCATTCCACTGCTAGGATTATATCCTAAGAATGATGAAACACCAGTTCAAAAGAACCTATACACCCCCATGTTCATAGCAGTACAATTTACAATAGCCAAATACTGGAAGCAACCTAAGTGTCCATCAGTAAATGAATGGATCAAAAAACAATGGTATATTTACACAATGGAATTCTATGCCGCAAGAAAAAAGGAGCTCCTACCCTTCATGACAGCTTGGACAAAACTAGAGAGTATTATGCTAAGTGAAATAAGGTAGGTGGTGAAAGACAAATACCATATGATCTCACATTTAAGTGGAACTTAACAACAGAACAACCAAGCAAGCAAAATATAAAGAGATACATTAAAATGAAGAACAAATTGGCAATGACCAGAGGGGAGATGGGAGGGGTTAATGGGGGGAAAAGAGTGAAAAGTTTTCAGGATCAACTGTAGAGGACACATGGACAAAATCAAGGAGGGGTTGAATCAGGGTAGGGAAATGGAAATGTCTGGGATGAAAAGATGAGGTAGGGGGGAAAGGCAGAAAATTACTTGAACAACAATAATATACACACATACAGATGACAAAGGAATCAAGAATAAACAATGGGGTAAAGACTTTTATTCAATAAATGATGCTGGGAAAATTGGACAGGTACATGCAAAAAATGAAACCAGAACAACTTCTTACACCATATACAAGAATAAATTCAAAATGGATTAAAGATTTAAATGTAAAACTCAAAACCATAAAAATTCTAGAAGAAAGCATAGGCAGTAAAATTTCAGGTAGTTCTTGCAGCAATGCTTTTCCTAATATATGTCCTTGGGCACAGGAAACAAAAGGAAAAAACAAACAAATTGGACTACATCAGACTGAAAAGATTTTGTATAGCAAAGGGAACCATTGATGAAAAGACTATCAACTGAATGGGAGAATATATTCACCAACGGTACATCTGATAAGTGGTTAATATCCAAAATTTATAAAGAACTCAACAGCAAAATAGCAAAAATCCAATTTCAAAAATTGGCAGACAACAGGAATAGATACTTTTCCAAAGAGGTTATACAAATGGCCAATATACACTTAGAATCATTCTCAATGTCACTAATCATCAGGGAAATGCAAATTAAAACCATGATAAGATATTACCTCACACCTGTCAGAGTGACTTGACTGTCACCAATAAATCAACAAACAAGTGTTGGTGAGAATGGAGAGAAAAGGGAACACTTGTGCACTATTGTTGGGAATACAGACTGGTGCAGTCACTATGGAAAACAGTATGGAATGACTTCAAAAAACTAAAAATGGAATATACCCCCCAAAACCCCAGAGCACCAATTCAAAAGAATATATGCACCTCTATGTGCATTGCAGCATTATTTACAATAGCCAAGATTTGGAAGCAGCCCAAGTGCCCATCAGTAGATGAGTGGATAAAAAAAGCTATGGTACATTTACACAATGGAACTCTACTCAGCTCTAAAAAAGAAGGAAATCTTACTTTTCAAGACAGTGTGGATGGACGTAGAGGGTTTTATTCTACTTGAAATAAGCAAGCCAGAGAAAGACAAATACCATATGATTTCACTTCTGTGTGGAATCTAATAAATAAAATAAACAAAATAAAAAGACTCATAGATGCAGGGAACAGACTGACAGCTATTATTGAGGAAGGGGTAGGGGAACTGGGTGAAATAGGTAAAAGGATTAGGCAAAAAAATAAAATAAAATAAAATTTCTCGGGCCCTGACCAGTGTGGCTCAGTTGGCTGGTCATTGTCCCACAAAGAGAAAGGTCACCAGTTCAATTTCCAGTCAGGGCCCATGCCTGGGTTGTGGGTTCAGTCTCTGGTTGGGCACATAAAAGAAACAACCAATTGATGTTTCTCTCTCACATTAATATTTATTTCTCCCTCTCCCCCTCCCTCCCTTCTCCTCTCTCTGAAAATAAACAGAATCTTTTTAAAAAAAAAAACCTCTTGGACACAAAAACAGTATGGTGATTACCAGAGGGAAGGGGTTTGGGCATAAATGGGTTGTAAATGATGATGGAAGGAGACTAAATTTCAGATGTTGAGAGCACAATGCAGTATGCAGATGGTGGATTGTAGAATTACATACTTGAAACCGATATAATTTTATTGACCAATGTCATTCCAATAAATTCACTAAAAATAAAATACTAAAAATTAAGCTATGATACAAAAACTAGAAAAAAAAGAGAAAAAGTATGAGCACATATCACACAGTGATTCTTTCTTCATTTGACTCTTTACATATGGTGTAGGCTTCTGGCTTCACCTGCCTGCTCTCAGGTACCCTGGCCTCAGCACTCAGCAAAACAACAGATGAAACTTTATGGGCAAATATATTTGAATCTCTGACAGAGATTAACCCCACACACCTTACATCCCTTTGCTAAATGTGAACATATCTCTTCCTATCCCCCACTTACAATATAGTCCTGGATTGTTTTCTCTCTGTCTCAGACTCCCAGAGCTTCATTTTCTCCTAAATATGTACACTGTGACCCCTGCAACTTTGTCCCATAGTAAATAAATGCCTTTCTTTTCTTTATCTTTTCACAGGATATTTCTTCAACCTTTACTATTTGGCTACATGAGCTACCTTGCTGTGAAACCTTGGAAATTCTGTGCATTCCCTCATGTCTCTAGTCTTCCAAGGCACCCAACCAGGAAAATCCCAAACCCTGGAGTGCCTAACTAAACTTCCTGGCAGCCAGGAGCAGCTCACACCTGCCAGAAAAGAGCTCACAGCCAGTAAATGGATAAGCAAGGGTTTGGAGTGAATTCACCAGGAGTTCCAATGCATTTTATTTTAAGCATTCTGCTTTTTGAAGTGACTTGTCATTCACACATTGGGCTTCACTCGCACCAATCACACAAACCCCTATTTCTCTCACCAGAGCTGCAGACCCTCCTGCTTCTACACTCATCTTCTCTCCCCAGATACAGTGGAAGACTTTTTTCTCCAATCTGACACCAACTTCATCCTATTTTTCCTTCTCAGTGACCTCATTTCTGCTCTCTCATGCATTTTCAATATTCCTCTGTTTTGCTGTCTTTCTCTTTCCCCCAGATTATTGCCTTCAGTATTTGAATGTGCTCCACTCTTTTCCACTTTAATGGACTCTCACTGTATTCTACTCTCAATCTTCCCTAAACGGCTGTAGACACACACCATCTTTGTTCCCTTCCCCATACCTGCACCTGCCACGTTACAGAAACTACACTGGATGTAGTCAGCAAAGCATTCACATGGTCAAAGGGAAGATAGTTCTCAGTCTTTTTTTAAATTAATCTTCATCCTGTTTTTTTATTGTTTATAGAGAGACAGGAGGGGAGAAAGAGAAGCACTGACATGAGAGAGAAGCATTGATTTGTTGCTTCCCATATGTGTCCAGACTGGGGATCAAACCCACAATCTGGGTATGTGCCCTGATCACGAATTGAACTTGCAACCCTTTGCTTATGGAACGACACTTGAACCAACTAGGCCACACTGGCCAGGGCAGTTCTCAGTCTTTATTTGTGCCTTCATTTGAAGCATCCATCCTTCTAGAACATTCTATTGGCTTTCATCATACCACAGCCTCCTAATTTTCTCTTATTTCCCTGATGTCTACTTTTTGATGGACTTTTCTGACTTATCCTCTTCTACTCAACCCTTAGAAATTGGGGCTTGCACTCCTTCTTGCTCTATACTTTCCTTAAGCAAGCATTTAAATATCCTCAATTTAAAAATACTATTATTATTCCTTGGCTGGGTGGCTTGGTTGGTCGGAGCTTTGTCTTATGCACCAAAAGTTTGTGGGTACAGTTCCCCATCAGAGCACAAGCATGGGTTGCAGGTACAATCCCTGGTCAGGGTGAGTGGGGGAGGCAACTGATCAATGTTCTTTTCCCTCTCTCTCTTAAATAAATACTATTATTTTTACTACTATATTAACAATGAAACTAAAATAATATTTATTTTCTGCATGTATTATCTTATCACAAGAAATTTATACATTTTCTCCATTACACTAAAAAGGAAACAAGCACAAAAAGATAAAGTAATATGCCCAGGGTCATACAATAACTTATGGGATTGGTAACCTGACTTCAAAAACTTTGTCTTACTCATTGCACTACATTGTAGGCTTCCAAGCTCATGCCTCAAGCCCAAATTCTTACCTTAGTCCAGACCCCTTTTCTGAACTTCATAATTACCTAATCAACTACCAATGAATGTACCAACTGTTTGACTGAATCACCTCCACCTCAACATGTTCATAATTGAACTCTGAACGTCAGCTTCCCCAGATTTCTAAATCTGCTTTTACCTTTACTTCCCCATTCAGCAGATGATATCCCATGCTCCCAGTTGCTCAAAGACTCATTGTTGGCATCTTCAATCATCATTGTCCAAAGACTGGAAATACAGAGAAAGGTGGGGGGAGAGAGAGAAAGAAAAAGAAAAAGAAGGAGGAGGAGGAAGGGATGGAGGGAGGAAGAAAGGGAGTAAGGAAGAGACAGAGTGGAAGGAAGGGGGGGAATGAGAGAGTGAGATCTCCAACCTCATCTCATGTCTCATCTGGACCGCAGTCACAGAACCAGTTTTCCTACATTCTGCCTAGGCTCTCTCCAGTCTATGTTCTAACAACCAAAAGATCTTAAAATAATGAAAATCAGTTTTGACACTCACCTGCTTAAACTTGTTCAATAGCTCTTCAATAATGTAATGATAAAGTACACAATTATTTCCATGAGCAACTACACTCTTCATAATTTGCCTTCTGCTTGTCTCTCTAAACTTGTCTCCCAAACTCTGCCTAATAATAATCTCCAGCCCCCCTGGTCTCCTCTGTTTCTCACATATGCTCTTTCTACCTCAGGGACTTCTATGCATGTTTCTTCTGCCAGGTCTCTTACCCCTCTAGCATCCCTCTTCACCTCCCAGTTCTTAACCTGGTGGGCCCACATTAAATTTTTCACTTAGTCTTTTTGCACTCTGAAATTTCCTTCACAGCACTTACCACAATTTAAAATTTATTCACATAAATATGTTTAATAACTGTATTTCTCAATAGACTAAATGCTTTATAAGAGCAAAGAATAGATAGATCTTTTGATATCTTCTGTATCCAGAACCTAGCACAGTGGTTAAAATATAGGTGAAACTAAAAAAAATATTTGTTGAATGAATAAATCAAAATAAGGTATGATATGTAGCAAACCAAAATATGAAAGGTTTGAGCAAGGTCTAAATTGTTCTCAAATGGGGTCTCCAAATCAGTTTATGATATTACTGGTGCCAGTGCTTAGTTTCTTCTGGAAAATGGGGACAATATCTGACAAACAAAAAGTATCAGATAGAAGTGGTAGGATTATTGACAGAATTAAGTCACAGCATATATGAAAAAACACAGTACCCTGTAAGCAATTGGAACTCAATAAATGCTAGTATTCATTTTCAGTCTCAATTGCTCTCTAGGAACTACTGTTAAACTATTTAAAAGTCAGCATAATAAACAGAGTGTTTGAAAAAGTATTATCTATACTGAGACCCTTAGAAGCAGGAGGTGGATTAAAAGCCTTCTCTTGACCAAAATAGAATACACAGGGTCTTTTAGGACTATTCCTCCTAATTTCTTACAAACAAACTTCCTTTGTTCTCTCTTTTCAAATGGATCTTAGCTTAAAAGTAATCTGGGAGATCTAAGCAACGGTTAAACCCTGGTAAGTAGATAATGATTCCTAGCAACTGTCAGTATTTCTGGAAAAGAAGATCAAAAACTAAAAGCATTTCCCCACTACTATGATCTCTTCTTATATTGCATCCTGTTGGGCAGTTACAAGAGATGGGTGAGCAGCCTAGATTGGCTTCTAAGAGATAGTGTGATTGAGTGTGGATTTCCCCCCTAGTCTTGTCAGACTTCAGCTTCCAGATTTATTGTGAGGCAAACACTGATATCTAATGGCTTTAGGAAATATTGGCTGGAAACACGACCTCCTTGGTACAGGTTTTGCCATCAGTTAACCACTAATTTAAGATTCAGCAAAGGGAAATAAATTAAGATCTCAGTGACAAAAATTGCCTGTTGAGTTCTTTCATCTTTGTTGTTAAATACTAATGGCTAATATGGGATGCAAAATCCTTAACCCAACTCTGTCACTTTTATGGCCAAGGGCAAATGGAACACCCTGGGGTTTTAAAGCCTTGCCACTTTGGGGATTGTTTGCTCTTTTTTGTTCCGACTGCCTGAGCTCATTTCATTACCACCTCTCCACAGACACCTCGTCTCATCAGGTCTCTGGTGTTTCAGAGACAGCAGATCGCTGCCCTAGTCACTCACTCAAGGAGATAACACCTAAAGGACACACAGGCAGCATCTGGCACCTCCACTTTTGTGATGAGTTATTGAGAGTGCCATATTCAAAATAAAGGTTTGGGATTTCTCTTCCAACCCCAGAGGATGAAATGACTTCCAAAGTCAGAAAAGCTGCTCCTGGCAGAGAGGGTGTCATAGAGGACTCAAGACTTGAGAAATTTTAGCTTAAGGTAAAAGTTGTAAGTCTAGCAAGTAATGTGTATATTAAAGCTTTTGCTTCATAAACTACAGATAAGGCCTGTCCTAGCTCCTGAGAAAACAGTCGACCTCCTGGGGCACTGATAGAAGATTACCACCTTGTGACAAGTTGAAGGTATATGGGCCTTTATGTTCCATGGAGAGACAGATGACCACCACCCTTGGGAACAGCTAACTGCTCAGGACAGGAATGCTGCAGCTTCTATCACCTAATCCTCCCTGAATCTCAAAATCTTCACTGAACTTTGTTTATTCCCTGGTATAAAAAGTCTGGCCTAGAAAGAGAAGGCAAGATGATCTGTTAAGGTATGCACCCACTATCTTCTCAGATCACTGGTCATCTGAATAAAGCACCCATAAAAGATTCAATCGCTGTCATTGCTTATTGGGTCTGGTAGTGACAGGTAGCTTGGATGCTGGTGTCTTTTCTGGTTACAGGTGGACAGAATGTAAAATTCTATATATTTTTCTGAACTCTTTTCCAACATAAACCTTAAATCCCTAAGTACTCTTTTAATAGTAAGAAAAATTGTGAAGATTCTAACATTAAAAAGTATCCAATAAAAGCACTAAAGGAGCATTCCCATGTGCTTTATTCCACAAATTTTAAACATGTTCCATGTGTTGGATACTTTTATAAATGTAAGGAATCAATGAGCAGAACAATATTCCCCTCCTGCACACAGCTTGCAGACATATGGGTGCACTTGTCTGTGAGTGCATGAGTGTCTGTGTAAAGGAGAAGACAACCAACCAAAAATAAACATGGTGTGTAACAAATCACTTGTCAGAAAATAATACAAACTTTAGGGGCTGGGAACTAGAACAGAATCATGTGAATAGAGAGTCCCAAGAGCATCACAGTTTTAATTAGGGTGACCAGGGTAGACTGCAGTGACATCACAGCAAATACTTAAAGGAGTTACCTTAGAAAAAAAGGAATTATCTTGGAAAAAAGATTTCCAAACACAAGAAAAGGCCAGGACAAATATTCATGCAACAAACATTCCCCTTAAAATGCAACTAAGCATTCTTAAGATCCTCCTACCCTTTCTGCTCCCATTCTCCTAGTCATAAAGTCAAGGGATCATGCATTCTTTTCAAAGATGTAGAAGAAAAACACACAAGGCGATAACTATCTCTTCTATTAAGGCCTCATAATTACTAGCAAGTGTTTGTGGCTTCACAGAGTATTACTAGTAGCCTTTTATTACCTTCCCCATTGCAGGAAGTTAGAGATTTCATTCAAATCCCCAACCATCCAAGAAGTAGTAAGGGGCTATTTCCACATTACCAGTGGTGAAACCAAGATTGATGGAAGAGAGATCACCTACCCAAAGGGAAATTACAATATTTTCTTTCTTTCCTTTGAGTTTATTGGGGTGACACATGTGAACAAAATTATACAGTTTTCAGGTGCACAATTTTATAACACATCATCTGTATGCTATATTGTGTGTTCACCACCCCAAGTTTTGGTCCATCACCATTTATCCCCTCATCCCCTCCCTTACCTCTCTCTGCCATGTTTCCCCAGCAATAACCACTGTGTCCCTGTTAATGTGTGCTTCCTCTTTTTCCCTTCTTTTGCTCAATCCCTCCATTCTCCCTTCCAGACCCCAATTTCCAACAGCTGTCACCCTGTACTCTATCTGTGAGTCTGCTATCTTTTGCTTGTTAGTTCAGTTTTGTGCATTAGATTCCACATATTCATGAAATCACATGGCACTCTCTTTCTCTGATGGGCTTACTCACTTAGCATAATGCTTTCCAGGTTCATCATGCTGACACAAACTGTAAAATTTCCTTTTCTTTCTTTTTTACAACCAAGTAGTACTCCATTGTGCAAATGTACTACAGCTTTTTTATCCACCTACCTACTGATGGACACCTGGGATGCTTCCAAATCCTGGCTATTATAAATAGCACTGCAATGACCACAGGGGTGCATAAATTCTTTTGAATTAATGTTTTGGGTTCTTTGAACATATTCCCAGAAATGGAATAACTGGGTCATAAGGCAGTTCCATTATTAATTTTTTGATGTAACTTCATACTACTTTCCACAGTGCCTGCACCAATCTGCATTCCCACCAAAAGTGCACAAGGATTCCCTTTTCTCCACATTCTCACCAATACTTTTTTGTTGATTTATTGATGATGGCCATTCTGATTGGTGATGTCTCATAGTGGTTTTAATTTGCATTTATCTGATGATTAGTGACATTGAGAGTTCTTTTAAAGTGTCTATTGGCCATCTTTATGTCCTGTTTGGATAAATGTCTAATCAGTTCTTCTGTCAACTTTTTAATTGGGTTGTTTGTTTTTCTGGTGTTGGGTTGCCTGAGTTCTTTATAAATTTTTGGTACTAACCCTTTATTACCTTATTAGATGTATCATAGGTGAATATCTTCACCGAGTCACTAGTTGGTTGTTTTGTTTTGTTGATTATTTCCCTTGTTCAAAAACTTTTTAGTTTAATATAGTCCCATTTATTTATTTATTTATTTTTGTTTCCCTTATCTAAGGAGATAGGTCAGAAAAAATATTATTAAGAAAAATGTTTGAGATTTTACTGCTTATGTTTTCTTCTAGGTATTTTATGGTTTTAGATTTTATGATACACTTAACTCTTTAATCAATTTTGAGTTCATTTTTGTGTATGGTGTAAGAAGGTGGTCAAGTCATTTTTTTGCATTTATTTGTCTGATATTCCTGGCACCATTTATTTGCATTAAAAAATTCTCACCTGGAAATATATTTACTGATTTTAGAGAAATAGAGAAAGAGATAAAAAGAGAGATACACTGATATGTGAGAGAGACTTTGATGGGTCGCCTCCCATATGTGTCCTGAACAGGGATCAAATCCATGACCTTTCAGTGTATGGGAGGATGCTCCAACTAAGCTGTTCAGCCAGGACCCAACACCATTTATTAAATAGACTCTCTTTACCCCATTGTATGTTTTTGTCTCCTTTGTCAAGTATTAATTGACTGTAAAGGTGTGGGTTTATTGTTGAGCTCCCTATTCTGTTTCATTGATCTATGTGTCTGTTATTATGCTGGTACCATGATGTTTTGATTACTATGACCTTGTACTATAATTCAATATCAGGTAGCATAATTCCTTCAACTTTGTTCTTCTTTTTCAAGTTTGATGTTGCTATTCAGGGTCTTTCATGGTTCCATATAAATTCTTAGAATATTTGTTTTAGTTTTATGAAATATACTATTGGTATCTTGATAAGAACTGCACTGAAGCTATGAATGTTTCTTTGAATGTTTCATAAAGTTTACCTGTGAAACCATCAAGTACAGGGCTTTTGTTTATTTGGAGTTTTTTTTATTACTTCTTCAATTTCACTACTTTTATTCTGTCTATTCAGATTCTTTGGACATTCCTGGTTTAGTTTTGGAAGAATTGTATTTGTCTAGGAATTTATCTATTTTAACCAGATTGTCCAAAGTGTTGGATTATAGTTGTTCATAATACTTTTTACAATCCTTTGTAAAAAGGATTGCTTTTTACAACTGCTTTTCTTCAGTTGTTACTTCTCTTCTCTTTTATATCTGACTTTATTTATTTGGATTTTCTTTCTTTTTTCTTGATGAGTCTGGTTAAAGTTTTATCAATCTTGTTTTTCTCTTCAAAGAAAAACTTGGTATTATTGACCTTTTGTGTTGTATTTTACACACTATTTAATTTATTCTGCTATAATCTTTATTTTCTTCCCTCTTCTCACTTTGGGCTTTGTTTGTTGTTCTTTTTCAAGTTCCTTTAAGTGTAAAGTTATATTGTTTATTTGAGATGTTTTTTTTTTTGTTCGTTTCTTGAGATGGGCCTACATTGCTGAAGTTTCTCTTCTTGTGCTGCTTTCCCTGTGTCCCATAGATTTGGAATTGTTTTGTTCTCATTTTTATTTTGTTTCAAGGTGTCTCAATTTTTTTCTTTGATCTCATTTTTAACCCATTTGTTTGTTTAACTAAACAAACCAATTGTTTAGTTACATGGTATTTAGCCTCCATGTGCTTGTATGTTTTTCAGTTTTATTCTTGTACTTGATTACCAGGTTCATACAATTATAGTCAGAGAAGACACTTTATATAATTTCAATCTTCTTAAATTTATTGATACTTGTCTAGTGTCCTAACATGTGATTTACCCTAGAACATATTTCATGTGCACTTGAAAGAATGTATATTCCGTTGTTTTATGGTGAAAGTCCCTGAGTATATAAATGAAATCCATCTGATCTATTGAGTCATTTAAGGCTATTTCCTTGTTGATTTTCTGTCTGAAAGATCTATCTATTGAAGTCAATGGGTGTTAAAATTTTTTACTATGACTGCATTACTCTTAATCTTTCCCTTTATGTCCATCACGATGTGCTTTATTTATTTAGGTGCTCCTATGCTAGGTGCATGTTTACAAGGGTTTTAACCACTTGTTGGATTGATACCTCTATCATTATGTAGTGTCCCTCTTTTGTCAGACATAAACGTTGCTACCCCATTTTTATTTCCATTTAAATGAAATAACTTTTTCTATCCCTTTACTTTCAGTCTATGTGTATCTCTCATTTGGAGGTGGGTCTCTTGTAGACAGCATATATCTATGAGTTGTATTTTCTTATGCATTCAGCTATCCTATGTCTTTTTAAAAATGGTTTTATTTATTTATTTTTAGACAGAGAGGAAGGGAGGAAGAGAGAGAGGGACAGAAACATCAATGTGTGGTTGCCTTTGTCATGCCCCCTACTGGGGACCTGTCCCACAACCCAGGCATGTGCCTTGACTAGGAACCGAACCAGAGACTGTTGGGTTCACAATCCGCTGCTTAATCCATTGACCCACACCAGCCAGGGGCCATATGTCTTTTAATTGGAGCATTTAACCATTTACATTTAAAGTGATTATTGATAGGTACATTTTTATTGCCTTTGTATTCTTTTACCTATGTTCCTCTGATTTTTCCTCCTCTTCCTTCTCTTCTTCCTTCTCCTCCTGTTCCTTCTCCTTCTTCTTCTTCTTCTTTCTTCTTCCAGGACTTTTAATGTTTTTTATAATACTTGTTTGATGGTAACAAACTACTTTATGTTATTGTGGTTGTTTGTTTCGGAAGCTCTTTATTTCTCCTTCAATTCTAAGTGATAGCCTTGCTGGGTAAAGTGGTCTTAGTTATAAGGTCCTTGCATTTTATCACTTGGAGTAGTTCATGCAACCTTCTTCTGCCCTGAAATATTTCTTTTGAGAAATCAGTTGATAGTCTTATAGGAGCACCCTGGTAGGCAAATAATTTTTTTCTCTCATGAAGCTCTTAAGATTCTCTCTTTGTGTTTATTCTTTTCCATTTTAATTATGATGCATCTTGGTGTGAGCTTCTTTAGGGCCACCTTTTTGGGGACTTTCTGTTTCTGGACTTGTGTGTCTTTTCCTTCACCAAGTTAGGAAAGTTTTGTGTCCCTGTTTCTTCAAATTGGTTCTTGATCCTTTACTATGTTTCTTCACCTGGTACTTTTATGAAGCAAATGTTGTTACGTTTCATGTTGTACCAAAGGTCTCTTAAATTATCCTCATTTTATTTTTTTTTATTTTTTGCTCTCTGGTTGGGTTTTTTTTCTTCTTAACTTGTCTTCCAAATTGCTGATTTGATCCTTTGCTTCATTCACTCTACTGTTCATACCCTCTACTTCTGGTGTATTCTTTATTTCTGAAGATTTCTCTGGTTCTTTTTTTCCTTCTTTTTGGAGGCTGTTTCTTTGCTCTCTATTTTGTCTCCCTTTTTAGTTTGTTTCTATGTTTGATTCCCAGTCTTCATGTTTGTAGGGTGGTCTTATGCAATAGGTGTTTTGTGGGTTCTACTGGTGCAGTCTCCTCGATCACCTGAGCTGGTTGGTCTGAGAATGTCCCTTGCATAGGTAATGTGGAATATCCTGTTATATTTAAGTTTTGATTGCTATTGGCTCATTCGTGCATGGGATCAACCCTCATGCTGGGTAATTGTGAGGCCCAACTCCAACCATGGTGTGTGAGGTGCCATGTGGTTGCTTATCCCACAAAGTGAAATTCACCTCAGCAGGGTTAGATGCCTGCTGAGATCTCCCCTTAGATATGCTGTTTGTGAAGCTTATTAGAACCTACTCTGGTGTTGTCTGAAGTTGGCCACTATGTGTGTTGTTTTTGGCACTCTTTGGAGGGCCTCAGGTCAATATAAGACACTGCCTGTGACTGGTCCATGGCTACTTCTTTGGAGCTACCAGTGATCCACAGTTTGTGGCTGCCTTTGTTGGGCCTGGGTGTATGAGAGAAGGACCAAGCTGTGCACCAAGGCCAGCCTTTGCTAGCACCAGATCTGGGGGCAGTTCAGCAAAAGTCTCAAGGCACCCTGAGATCTGCCACTGCCCACCTTTGCAGTCCAGCTGCCTGTTAGGCCCAGTCAGAGGAAAGAGCCTTTGGCTGTATTACTCAGCAAGGTGTAATCTCCACAGGTGGGGTAGAGGGAGTTCAGAGGGTGGAGGTATTGTTTTTCTCTAGACTGATGCCTCATTGAGGGGGTGTTCTATCCAAAAATGATGGTGTCTTTGGAATCAGCTCCCTCCCCAGAGCCACAAACCCCACTCTTGCAACTCTATTCCACTCTAGTTCCCTTCTCCAGAGCCTCTGGTGAGTAATTTCAAATGAAATTTCTTGTGTTGGCCCTTTAGAAGTGTATCTGTGTCTCTAGCCATCTCTCCCTGGTGGACAGAAACCCTTCTGCTTTTTATAGCCAGATGTTATGTGGGTGCTTCTTCCTGGCTCTAGTGCTCTGGGATGGAGAGCCTGTTTTTGGATTGAGACCTCATGCTTCTCAAGGAAAACCCCCACAGATGAGATATCTCTCTGAAACCTCACCCACTGCTTCTGGGAGTAGGGCTGGCCCTTTCTGCATCTCCGCCCTTCCTACCAGTCTCAATGTTGCCTCTTCTGTAAATCCTTGTTTATAAGACTTCTCTTCAGCTAGTTTTCAGTTAGCTATTCAGGATGATAGTTCTGTAATTTAGTTGTAATTACAATTTCATTCTGGGAGGAGGTAAGTGTAGTTTCTACCTACTCCTCTGCCATCTTGTATCCTTACATTATTCTATTTTCAACTCCTATAATGTTTCCCCAGTACTAAGTTTCCCTTTTTAAAATTTATATATTAAAAATAAGTGTTTTATATTATCATTACTGTGATGATTATGTGTTATTGTTCTAATGAATATAGAAAAGTATAAAATAAAGTTCCTACTTCCTAACCCTGGTCCATGTTCTCCAAAACAATCACTGCTAGCTGTTTGATGCATACTTTTCCAGAAAAGTCATACATATAAATGAGGTCATGAATTTTCCTCTGCAAACTGCATTTAAGATATAGGAAAAGGAAATAAAGTCAGGTCTCAGTGACAAAATTTGTCCATGATGTCCCTTACCTTTGGTAACATAACTTGAATTTTTCTAAATTTAAATCATCTTCTTGTAGTAGGAACATTAAATCTCAGTCATGTTGTGTGGCTCTTCTAAGACTTCTGAAAAGACTCTTCTGCGTCTCCTGTGGCCCAGAGTATTTGAGGAAGTGTCCCTTGGTCTTTGGTCTACACTGGTCATTATAATGTGAAGTTTCCATGTTTTCCTTAAGAAAAGATAAACTAATTTTCTCTTTAGGGCCAAGTCTGGTAACCAGTCTGCCTCTTGCCCAGTCTGCTGGCACCCTATACAGCCAGCCCCATCTGAGAAAAAACCCTCTATGCAGACTCTGCCTCAGAGGAGGTTTTAGTCCTCACTGCTCACAAAACCTGCAAAACCTTGTTCCCATGAGATTTCAGTGTTGGAGGGAGAGTGCTATAAACCTCTAAATTTCTAGGATTAGCCTCTTCTTCCTTTCAAACTCTAGCACTGGACCTCAATTCCCCATCTTGGAGCCCCTAGTAAAGTCTACCTCTGTGAGCCTTGACACTCAAAATGGGTTTTATACTATTTTGAGGAGAATATTTAAAAGCACATACTTTTATACACACAACCTAAATTCTGTGCATTTGGGTTAAAGAGAAGAAAGGAAATAAATATCATGCAACTCTTTTTCCTTAGTAATTCAAAACTTTAAATTTTATTAAAAAGTTCATCACTATCCAGTATAAGAACTCTTGTATTACTTGGTTTTACTCAGAATACATCTCAGATCTTTTAAATCTTAAGTCCATGGATAGGAATCCCATTCTTTTTGAAAACTGTATCACATTCCAATAACCATTTCCATTTTGAGAGACAGATTGTTGCCTATTTTGTGGTTGGTGACTAACAGTGCCAAAGGTAGCAATCCCATGCACATAATACAGTGCACTTTTGTGAGGAGATCCACATACTTAAATATTAACAGTGGAATTTGGAGTCATTGTTTACTGTATGCATATGTTAAACATGAGTATAATGTCAATAACTGACCTCTAAAAATACATTTTTCCTGATTTATTTTGCCAACAGATCAAAATTGTATGTCTCTCCACAATCTTTCATATGTCTAACATTCATTTAGTGCACCTTATGTGTCAGGTCCTATCCAAATGCTTTCTATACTATCTCACTCTATTTCCAAACACATTTGTGAGCTATGTATTATTACTACCATTTTGTAGAAGAGAAAACAGACACAGAGAGGTTAAGTATCTAACCTGAGGTCACAAACTAGTATGTGGTGAACCTGGGTAGTTGGATTCGAGAGGCTAGGTTCTTTGCCTACTATAAACATTTATTTTCCCAGTTTTATTGAGATATTGTTGACATGTATGTAAGTTTTGGGTGACAATGTGATAATTAGTTATACACATATATTGAAAAATGATTCCCCTAGTAAGATGAGTGAACACCTCCATTCTCTCACCTAGTTGTGATTTTTGTGCATATGTATAGTGATAACATTTAAGATCTGCTCTCTTAACTTTTGAGTCTACTATAAATCTTAATATTTTCCTATAAGTCTACTAATCTTATTGGAAAAACTGACAACGTTTCATTGATGGAATATGCACATCTTTAATTTTGAGTGAGAGGTCATGTTTTCATTTATTATTGAAACTTATTCTGTAAACTACTCATCCATACTTTTTTGTTGTTATTGTTTTTCTATTGGATTATATTGTTTAACTGATTCCTGTGAGTTCTGAATGTCACAAAAATTAGTCCTCTATCATGTGCTACAAGTTTTTCTCTCCTTTATATGCTTTGACTTTGTACATTGTCCTTAAAAATTATTTTTTGCTATACTGTTTATAATAAATTTAAATTACATAATTAAATTTATTGATTTTGGTTTGGAGGATTTCTATAATACTTTAAAAGGCCTTTTTATAACAAGGTCATAAAAAATAGTTTGGAGACTTTTGGCCAAGACAGAAGTGTAGGTACCTACATTTTGCCTCTTTGCACAATAAAAAGAAGGACAACAACAAATTTAGAGACAAAAAACAACCAGAACTGCCAGAAAAAGAATCTGTATGGAAGTACAACAACCAAGGAGTTAAAGAAGAAACATTCATCCAGACCGGTAGGAGGGGTGGAGATGGGCAACCAGGGCAGGAGAACTTGTGGTAAGGTGGCAGCTGGTGGAGCAGTTGGTCCCACATTTGCATGCAGATAAACTGGGAGGACACAACTGGGGAGTGAGACAGACCACGCAACCCAGGATTCCAGTGTGGGGAAATAAAGCCTCAAAACCTCTGATTTAAAAATACTTATGGGTGTTGCAGCAGAAGGAGGAATTCCCAGCCTCGTGACAGAGTTTGTTCTAGACACCTACAGGGTCCTAAAATGTACACAAAATCACCCACCCAGGAATCAGCACTAGAACAGCCCAATTTGCTTGTGGGTAGCAGAGGAAGTGACTGAAAGCCAGTCAAGAGCCAAGGAAGCAGCACTGTTCTCTTTTGGATTCCCTCACCAACATGCAGCACCACAAAGCAGCAATGTGGGTTACCTTGCCTTGGCAAATACCCAAGGCTCTTCTCCTTATTATGTAACAGATGTGCCTAAACAAAGAAATGTGGCCCAAATGAAAGAACAGATCAAAGCTCCAGAAAAAATACAATTAAGTGACAAAGAGATAGTCAACCTATCAGATGTACAGTTCAAAACACTGGTAATCAAGATGCTCACAGAAATGGTTGAGTATGGTCCCAAAATAGAGGAAAAAGTGAAGGCCATAAAAAGTCAAATAAAGGAAAATGTACAGGGAAATAACAGTGAAAGGAAGGAAACTGGGACTCAAATCAATGGTTTGAACCAGAAGGAAGAAATAAGCATTCATCCAGAAGAGAATGAAAAAACAAGAATTCAAAAAAAAAATTAGGAGAGTCCTAGAACCATCCAGGACAACTTTAAGTGTTTGAACATTGAATTATGAAGGTGCAAGAAGGAGAAGAACAACAGCAGGAAATTGAAAACTTATTTGAAAAAATAATGAGGGAGAACTCCCCAAATGTAGCAAAGGAAATAGAATTCCAGGAAGTCCAGGAAACTGAGAGAGTCCAAAAGAAGTTGGACCCAAGGAAGCACACACCCAGGCACATCATAATTGCATCAGCCAAAATTATAGATAAGGAGAGAATCTTAAAAGCAGCAAGAGAAAAGGAGATAGTTACAAAGGAGTTCCCAAGAAACTATCAGTTGATTTCTCAATAGAAACCTTGCAGGCAAGAAGGGGCTGGAAAGAAGTATTTAAAGTCAAGAAAGGTAAGGACCTACATCCAAGATTGCTCTATCCAGCAAAGCTATCATCTAGAATAGAAGAGCAGATAAAGTGCTTCCCATATAAGGTCAAGTTAAAGGAGCTCATCATCACTGAGCCCTTATTATATGAAATGTTAAAGTGACTTATCTAAGAAAAAGAAGAAGATCAAAAATATAAACAATAAAATGGCAACACACTCACAACTATCAACAACTGAACCTAAAAAACAAAAACAAAAATGAACTAAGCAAACAAGTAAAATAGAAAGAGAATCACAGAAATGGAGATCAATGGAAGGTTATCAGTGGGGAGGGGAAGGGGGGATAATAGAAAAAAGGGTACAGAGAACAAGAAGCATAAATGGTAGGTACAAAATAGACAGGGGGAGGTTAAGAATAGTACAAGAAATGGGGAAGCCAAAGAATTTATATGTACGACCCATGGACATGAGCTAAGGTGGGGGAATGCTGATGGGAGGGAGTATACATGGGGGAGAGGAATAAAAGGGAGAAAGAAATGGGAAAACTGTAATATCATAATCAATAAAATGTATTTTAAAAAATAGTTTGCTCAAGTTTTTGTCCGGAATATTTTTGGTATTTCCCTCCCAGTGTTTAGATTTTCAATTAAATTGATATAATAAGTAAAATGATGCTTTTTTCTTTAATATCAATCCACTTGAATCAGTATTATCTATAAGATATTTCAAAAGTGCTACCTGTATCATATTATAAATTCATATTTAGTGTAAAATTAAGTGGTTTTTAGAATAATCGCAGAGTTGTGCCACTATCACCAGTATGTAAATGCCAGAACCTTACATTTTTTTTAGGGTAATTCTGAACTTGTGGTCAATTAAAAGTGCTGTGTCTATTTAACTACTGACACTTTATAATGCACTCCAGTAGCTAAATCAATAAATTTACCTTTCCACTTCTTCCTTATGGAAGAAAGAAAAGAATGAATTATTTTTCAAATCAATCATTTCTGGATACGAGTAACTCAAATATTTTCACTTTGGTGTAAACAGATTTTGAAGGTACTCAACTCACTGCATGGAATCTATGCCTATTAATCCTACTGATTCATATTCTACTAATTCAAAATCCATAATCATTTGTGTATCTTCTGTTTATTTGCCCATGACAAGTAGTCCCCTCCCTACCTAATTGATTTAAGTACTTGGACTTTTGCTTTTCTGACTCCTTATTTAACAAGCCAGTCACATATATTTTCTCTGTGCAAGAAAGCTAGACCTACCCTACAGGTCTTCTTTGGTTGATAATATGTTTTTTCCTGACACCCTCACTGCTTGAAACACATGCTGACATTCAGCTTTTGCCAAGTACTGTGTGGCAGGAGGTCAAAAGATGAATAAGAAAAAGTTCTGGCTCTGAATTTGGGCATAGGTGGTACTTAATAGAAGAGGATTTGTTTTACACAGAAAGAGTCAGACTTTTCCCTAGTTCAAGCCTGCATTTCTTACTTAAGGAAGCTTACTGTAAATAGAAACCGTTTTCCGTTCACTGAGAATAAAGCCACAGTTTCCCCTCCCTTCTCCTCAGGTATATAGTCCCTCCTCCTGTATTATATTGTTCATCTACCACAAGTGAAGCCTGAAGCCTGACAAGAACACAGGGACTGTGACCCCCACATCATTGAAACAGTGGGCCTTGGTACATTTATACCTGCCTGTGAGGCTTCACTGCACGTGAAGGGTGGAGCTGCTGGTGTCAGATGTCACGTTCCTAGAGAACAAGCAAGGCTCTGTTTCACTTCTTTGCCAGTCCCCCTATAGCACTGCACAGTGGGTACTGGCTCCCAGGTGATAGAATAATAAGAAATGCCTAATTATGGATAATTGCATAATGAAGTGCATGCTTGCCTCTGCCAGTTCACAGTTGCATCTGGTACCTGAACAACTCTGCTTGTGGCAACAGCTTACTTTCTTCTTGAATAATTTGAGGGGAAAAGGCAGCATGCCAGCACACCAGCATGGATTAAATTGTCCCCAACAAGTCAGTGCCTGATGCTGTTTCTCGAGGGCAGGATGGGGAACTTGACTAGTCATTCTCCTAATTATCCAGGGAGATTAGTGTGTGCACCCAGCTATGGACTAATAATAATGGCTTCCATTTGGAAAGGGTTGTAACTATTTGGGCTATGTGACCACACCCTCCAGAATATTCTGGTAACATGATGCCTGCATGACAGTCAGTAACTCCAGGCCCAGTGAGCAATAAGCTGTGGCCCGGTGTTCCCTAAATTTGCTTGTTTTTATAAATCATCTTGGACACCCTTTAAACATAAATATTCCCAACCACACATTCAAACCTACTGAATAAAAATTGGCCAGATGATCCAAGATCTGCCATTGACCATGATTTGTGTAATTCACAGTTTTTCTTTGCTTTAGCTTCCTCAGCCCTAATATGAGGTGGAAAACTCCAATATCTGAAAATGTGACACATTGCTGTATGATATCTTGCCCCAACAGATAGGAGGTATGAATTGACTACTAATCACTGATTCATACTCTACATGTGACAGAATGCATTTCCCAAAAATCCAACTGCAATGGTATCTCCCATTCACCATAATTTTTTTCCTGTGTGGCTTGATACACCTTCCATTGAGAAATGGTATGTATATTTCCTCCTCTTGAATCTGGGTGGCCTTGTGATTACAGTGGAAGTGACACTATTTGACTAGGTCATATAATATGATACAACTTTCTCCAGGTTCTCTTGGGATGCTGACACTTGCCACTCAGCTACCATGATGTGAGGAAGCCCAAACAGCCTGTGGACATGAAGAGGCACTGGTCCCATAGTCCTGGCAGAGCACCAATCTGCCAGCTATATGAGCAGGTCATCCTGAAAATGGACCCTCTGGGCCCCCAGGCAGCCACATCATCTGATGCTACCTGTTGTGGAACAGGCTTGCTGTCCACATAGCCCAAATTTCTGCTGTGTAAGCAAAATAAATGATTGTTATTTTAAGTATGAAAATTTGGGTTGGTTTGATACTCAACAGTAGATGAACCGTGTGACAGAGGTATAAGGTATGTATTTCAGCAATAAAAATAAGTGGGTGGTGTTGGGCAAAATTATGGATAATTCTAATGAGGGAATTTGGTTACATCTAATAGTAATGTTAATCATAAAAGTATTCCAAATGGACTAGGCTAGAAGTGACATTTGAGACAAAGGTGATGCTAGGATGTTACTGAGTTTATTCTCACATGAGCTGTGAAGTCAGGAATTAGGTCCCTGATGGTGAGAAAAAGGAAGAAAGATGGTCACGGGGTGGGAAAAAATCCACAGGACACGTTTTCTGACTAGAAAGGGGTTATGAGGTTGGTATAAATGCTTCTGAGCCTTTGAGTTTAATGTTAGAATCCTGGTACTCTGGACAGAAATGGAACAATTGGAAAACTGGTATAGGGAAAATCTTCCTTCACCAACAGGTTGAGCCAAGTTCAAGTTACTTTCAATTCACCGAGTGTTTCTCTAGTGAAAGACGCCTGATGTGTAGCAAACAAGATACATCCGTAGACATTCAAAGGAGAAAATGTTTGTTGAGGTCAGAGTATTGCCTGCGGCACGTAGGGTGGCAGTTTCCCAAGAGGCCTTGTCAGCTGGCCTTATCTGATGACTTTACTATGTTCAAGGTGTGGTTCCCAGCCTGGCTGACTTCAAAGCTTGTTCTTTCAGGATACTAGGATTGAAGAGCAAATGCATTGATCAAATTCAAAAGACTAACTTATAAACCCAGTGTTTTCATTTAATGGACCAAGAGAGATGGCACCTGCCTGGAAGACATCTCTCAGCCTAACCCACAAATTTCCTTTGTATAGCAAACATACCTATGAAGCAAATTCATGATCACAAATTTTGTTGGGAATGAAATTAAAAGGAGAAAGCAGCCCAGGTGAGTATCCACACACAGAAAGGGCCTCGGCTGCTGGAAGAGGTGGTGGCATTCAAAGAGGAAAAGGTATGATTGAAAAGTTTTCTCAGTGGCTATTTTATGACAGCTTACCTGAGTGCCAGGTAAGATTTGTTACCTTTGGAAACAAGATCTAAAGCCAAGTACTATCAGGTAGAATGTGGTGCCGCACGGATTACCCTCATGTAGAAGGCATGAAGGGCTGGTCATTCTTGTGGACACCAAAGCAACAGATATCTGTCCTTTGCACAGAAATTTCTCTACACAGTGAGATAGCTGGTTGCTTTAGGTGACAAACAAATTTTCTGGGGAACTGTATGAGTTTCCTGTTGCTGCTGTAACAAATGATCACAAACTTAGTGGCTTTAAGAGACACAAATTTATTTTGTTATAGTTCTGGAGGTCAGAGGTCTAGAATACGTTAGCTGCCATGCCTATTTCTGAAGACTGGAGGCGCATCTATTTCCTGGCCTCACCCAGCTTTTAGTGGCTGCTAAGATTCTTCAGCTCAGGGCCTCACGCCAGTGCGTTTCTACTGTCACATCTCTGACTCTGACCCTCCTGACACCTTCTCATAAGAACCCTTGGGCCAACCAGGATAATTAATGGTAATCTCCCCATCTGGAGATTCTTAGCTTAATTACATCTGCAAAGTTCTTTTTATTTAAGGTTGCGTAACCCTGGTTTGGGGACTGATATGTGGACATCTTGGGGGGTGCAGCATTGTTCTGCCTATCACTGGATCTTAGTGGGAAGAAATAGCTCAGGATACCTAACATTTTGATATTCAGTGTTACCAGAGTCTCACTGATGGGTTGTGTTGATCTCCCAAGTAATTCAGTTGATAGCAAATCAAGCCAGGGACCCTGACGGCACTGCCTGTGGAAGAATGAGGTCTGCACAGAGGCATGGAAGCACTCCTTAGGCATGCACTGCATCAGGAGCCTCTAGACCTGAACTCTCTGGCCAGGGATCACACTTTGGGAGCAATACCCTGGAATATAAGCAGGAACAAGAACAGCAACCCAGGTGAGCCCAACTTGAGGGTTCATTTAGGCGGAATGCTAACCAGGACATCCTGGACCTGCATCAACCAGAGGGCTTAGGACCTGTCTGCCTGAGCAGCTCTATGAGGGCTGATGTGACTATTCTGAAAGGGAAGATGTCCCATCTCTCTCTTGCAAAGAGAGAGACATGACTTCCTGCTGATATGTGCAAACAGTATACGCACAACTATCTGGAGCACAGTAAGTCTTGGCCACATTTGCACCAAATATGGGTGCTGCCCTCATCTAGATCTGGCTCAGGCTGCTGATGGGAATGATGTTAGGTAGAATCCAGTGCTCAGATCTGCCTGCTGTAGGCCAGTGCAGGGTCAGAGGGCTAAGGCTTTGCAGCAGTGCCACCTCAAATTCAGTGGACACATGTATTCCCTGGGGAGCCTTGGAGATGCAAACTGTGATTTAGTGGGTCTGGTGGAGCCCGAGATCTGCATTTCTAATTAGCTCCCAAAGGATGCTGCTGCTGCTGCTGTGAGCTGATTCTGAGGAGCCAGGCCTGTGACTGGGTGGTCATCAAGGCCAGCCCCACACCTGGGACACTGTCCTTTGCTCAAGGCTCTACTGATGCCACTCACAAATTCTTAGTTCAGGTTTTGACTAAGGACGTCACCTTTTCATTTTGCATTGGGCCCTGTCCATTGTGTATGGGTCCTGATTCAGCAAGAGAGCTAGGTTCAAATGATCACTCTGCCCTTCACAAGTGCCAGGAGCCTCAGAGAGGTCCTTTGCTCCTGTGATCACTCTGTTTGGCTGTTAATACGGCTAATGGTAATTGCTGGGAGGTGAGTAAGATGTGTACGACCCAGGCTGGGGTTTACATGTGATGACAAGCAGCTGATGTTTCCCATGTGGGTACTACTACTGTTACCAGCAATTGCTGAGTGTTAATTTGGGCCAATGCAGGCATACCTTCTTTCACTGAGCTTTGCTTTACTATGCTTCACACAGATTAATTTTTTATAAATTAAAGATCTGTGGCGACCCTACATCCAACAAAACTATGCAAGCATTTAACAATTAAATACACTTTACATGCAGTGAAACATAAATGTGATCCATATGAAAGCTATATTATTATCTCAAGGTATTTTGCTAATTACATAGATTAAATGATTTAAATATTTTGTGAGGTGTGAGGTTTAAGTTACTTTCTGACTCTAATTTTGAAGACTTTCTTTGGACTATTTTTCTATCTTTTTTGTTTCTGGTTTGCCTGTGTCAGTAGGGGAAAAAAAGTCACATTCTTTCTAAATCTCTGAGCACAGATTTAAAAATATATATATTTTATTTATTTATCTTTAGAGGAGAAGGGAAGGAGAGAAATATCAATGTATGGTTGCCTCTCGTGAGTCCCCTGCTGGGGACTGGCATGTGCCCTGACTGGGAATTGAACTGTGATCGTGTGGTTCACAGGCCCGCGCTCAATCCACTGAGCTACATCAGCCAGGGCTCTGAGCACAGATTTTATTGCTAGCAGATCTGCCCAATTACAGCTAATTAGCAAATGTATATTTTTCTTTTGCACAAAAGTTTATGGAAAAGGTTCTCATCATTAGCAAGATTTATGTTGCTGAAACTAGTTCTCGCAGAGAATTCATGCTGGTGGAAACAGCAGGGTGATGTTGGGCTGGGAATCAGGTGCCTGCACCTTGCTCTGGCTCTGGAGAAAGCCTATCAAACAAAGAGATCAAGTTAGGTGCACCAGAGCATCAGTTCTCCCAGTGTGGTCCCTGGATCAGTAGTGTCTGGTGCCCTGGGAACCCATTAGAAATGCATGTGTGAGGCCCCAACCCAGATCTGTTGCTGAGTCAGAAACTCTGCTGACTGTGTTTGGCTCTGATGCTGCTAAAATTTAAGAAGCACATTTTCATATATTTCCTTCAAATCTAAAATTACAATAGTTTTACTAGTAAGTTAAAATTACTAACTCCCTACAGCAGTTCCCACCACATTCTTATCTTTCACCTTTGAAAATGAGTGTGTGTGTGTGTTTTAAGAAAGCTGTGCATAAACCAGAACAACTGTAATGTTAGCTACAGGTATTAGTTGATGACTCATTTGGCTGACGTGTTTTGGAAGTACCTAGTTTAGTTTATTTATTGCCAGTAACTCTGTCAGTCAAAGGGGCTAAATTGTATATTTATATCAATGTCGGCATTTCTTCTCTATTATGAACATCTGTGTTTTATTTACTTGTTTTCCCCTTTTAGCTATTTTCACTATTTTTGAGTGCTTATGCCTTATTTCCATAATGTTGTTGTATTTTATTGACTTGTTTTAGTTATGATTTCAGAGTAAGAGAATTAAAATAGCTTATTATAACCTTTTACCTATATGAGAAACACTTGATAGGTAATGTGCACTGACATTGATTTTTTTATCTCTTTTGCTGAAATTTATTGTATATATTTTTCTAGAAAAAAATCAAATCAGTAGTTATAAAAACAATTAGCCTTATACTATGATTTTCTCTTTCTAAGGCATAAAGAGTATAAATCAAATATTTTTTTTATAAAAAGACAAATATCAAGGAAAATATAAAGATGTAATAATTATTAAATTATATCCTTATATTTACAACTTTAGTACTTAATGCAATGTTTTGATAATAGGATTTTCTTTAAAAATTAAAGGAAATATTTATTTTAATATCACCTTAACAAATTCTGAAATTTAAATAAAAGTGGTCTTTCTGTCAAAAAATAATTAATATGATGTTTTGTACAAATCATATCCAGATTAATGTAAGTTAAAAATTTTGAAGCCCTGGCTCGGTACCTCAGTTGATTAGTGTCATCCTCATACTACAAGGTTGCAGGTTCAATCCCCAGTGAGGGTACATACAATAAGCAACCAGTAGATGCATAAATAAGTGAAATAACAAATCTCTCTCTCTCTCTCTCTGCCTGTCTCTAAAATAAATAAAAATAATAATTCTTTTTTAGTTTTGTAGCTTCTACCAGTATGGATTGCTTTGAAATTTCTCAATATAGACTATTTAAACATGAAAGATTAATGAGCCTAGACATTTAAATGTGAACAATATTTTCTACATATCAAGAAAGTGGTTTAGTTGGATTTCTGTAAGAATTATATACATAATAGTTTAATTTCATTGTTTCCAAAAGAGTCTATGATTTTTGACATTATGCAGTCCCTTAGTCAATATTCTTCCATAATGGATGATACAACTTATATTTGTGTAATGTTTTATAGTTTTCAAAACCCTTTTAATGTATATCCACTGAACGATCTCAGGAGATAAGGCAGGACAGGAATGACCCTTCCTTTTCTTCATATGAGAAGACAGGGATGATGAAAGTTGACTCCCTTCTTCAGAGCTGGGACTACAGCAGGGGCTCTGACTCCGAGAGTGCCACACTTCTGATTTCACCGAGACGTTTGTTCCATTCCAGTCAGAGGCAGTTCCCTGATGCTTCGTGAGACACAACTTTGCAAGACAGATGGCTGTGTTTCCAAAGAAAAAGTTTATCTGTCAACTGAGAGTCAAGAGGGAGATACGGAAACTTCTCTGAGCTAGCTGCAAACTTCTGTTGCTACGTGGCTGCCTCTGGGTAAACTGCTCTCTCCACAAACAAATGACCAAATGGTCTCTGACTCACTAATTAAAAAATACTTAAAAAAAAAGAAAAGGAAAGAGAAGAAAACCAACCTCTGGGTCTTGATGGAAAACTTGGATATGGTTTTAAAGTGTTCAGACCATTTCCTTATTTTTGAGGCTTATGTGAGAGGAAAGATGAACCCTAGACAAATACAGTTTTGGGGGATCAGAGTGGGAAATTAGAGTGCAGGACAGAAGGTCTTCAAGAGAGTTTTTTCTTACATACCAGTGTCTGAAGAAATATGATAGTAAAGTGAATGCATCAAGCGCATGCATAGAATGGAAGTTTATAGTTCAGAGGGTAGGTGTGTAATGGGCAGGTCCCCAAATGTTAGACTGCTATCTTTTAGAGAGAGACAGGGAAGCATAGTGAGCAAGAGCCCAAGTTTTCGAGTCAGACTGAGTGTTTTTGGCAAGTGGCTCTGTCTGGGCCTCTGAGTCTTTATCTTTACAATGAAGAAAAGACTGGGGTGTACTGAAGCCAGATTGTACCTACCCATGAGAACCTATTTTGTATATCTTTTCCCATGTCTACATTTTGTGATATAACAATGGCAGCTTGAAATTGGTCATGGTGGGAGTATTTCCACCATGGAAACTGGCAAAAAGTATAAAGTAGAGCCCTTTTTTTCTGCTTATATACTTATATGTGAGTATTAATATATATGCAGAGGTGGTGATTCAATATTTACTGGCAGTTGGAAAATCCTTCCACAACTTTTGACAGCATGAGCTGAAATATAACTTCTCAGTGGCCTGCATAATGACTAGGCACAGGAGCAGTACAATTAATGGAAGCTGCTGATCTGCATAATTGTAGAAATAGTAAAAATAATAACAATTCTTTTCATTATCTGTGGGCAGACTCAGGGTCAGACACCAGCTTTGCTTCTGTGTCATTCCGGTAAATCCATTTCATCTCTCTAAATCTGATATCTTGATTTACCTGGACTCTACTTTGCTCCCTCCAAAATCCCTTCTTACCTTCCAAGATGTCCAGAAAATTTTCCCTACTGTACTTTCAACAAGAGCATCCATGATAGTGCACTCAAAATGCCCCTAAACCAGTCATGAAATTTTATATGGCCTGTTTGGACCTGCCACCATAGCTCCTGGATTTTGGCTTTTGTGCCAATGACTCACATTTCAGCCAAGCTAGGACCATCCACAGGGTATTCTCTGCAGCTTGTTCTCATTCAGACTGAAAAGATTCCTGTTTGCAAGTGGCTGAGGTGGACCAGTTATAGAAGAAATGAGAAACTCTAGTTTCCACCAAATTTGATAAAGAAACACTTCTCAGAAAATCTCAAGGAGTCGTATTTTGGATGACCGGGCCCTGATATGTCCTCCCGAATTCCGCGGAGCTAGAGAGGATTTCCTGGTATGGCAGAGCTGGAAGGGACCTTCAGAAGGATCTCACATAACCCTCTCCTTTCACAAATGGGGAGCGAGATACCGGGAACTTTCAGTCACCAGCTTGGGGGTGCACAGCTGGTTTAAGGCTCAAGCAGAAAGTAGACTTGGGTATCTCCACTGCAGGTGTTGCAGAAAATGCTAATCTGTTTTTCAAACTGAAGAGTATTGACATCAAAGCAAATGCTGCCTGACCTCAGGGGTTATCTTCTGTAAACATCTACTAATTGGTTCTGCCAACCTGAGACCTTTATGGTCTTTCCAACTAATTTCCCTGGTGCAGAATATTTCCTCCTCTCTAAGAATATCCATTTCTCTCCATGCCACACATATCTTCTCTCATGGCACCTCCCTTTAGTCCCCCTGTCCAGAGAGGAAATAAAGCTGTCAGCATCACCAGTGACAAGAGCCAGGAGGATGGCTCTTGTTCTGCATCTTTGATGGGGAAAAATGTGTGGCTGTCCCACAGACTGGCTCTCTTCGGAAGCTGATGAACCAAATCCAGGAAAAGATGTTGAATCTGCTAGTCTAATGGGGGCTGGGGTCTGTATCAGAATGGACCCCAGCTTCCCTCCTACCCCCTATTCTTCTGTTTAGGTCTGTGCTTCAGGTGGCAATAGGCAAGTTTTCAGCATCTCCCAGCATTTTTTAAAAACTATGGGGCAGTGGATTCTATTCTTTGGTGACTTTATTATAAAACTGCTCACCGTTCAAGAACCCACATTGGGTTGAAATGGCCTCCTTATCAGTGTGAGCTGATTTCTTTTCCTTTTGATGAGTAAACGCTAATGTAAAAATAATGGAAGCCATGTATTGTGGATGTGCATTCAGGGACAGTGAGTCCCTGGGTGCTATTACAAATATACTCAAAGCTGGAAGTTCTCCAACTTGAGCATGTGTCAGATTCAACTGGGGAAATTATGAAAACTCAACAAAACTCAGATTTCTGGGTTCTACCCCCACAATTCTTTTTTTAATTTTTCAGATATAATTGACATAAAATATATTACAAGTATACAACATAATGATTTGATATTTTTATGCATTGCAAAATAATCACTAAATATAGATAATATCCATCACAATACATAGTTACAATTTCCTCTTCAGTGGGAACTTTTAAAGTCTATTCTCTTAGCAACTTTCAAATATTCAATACAGTATTATTAATTATAGTAACTATGCTTATATTACCTCCTCATGTCTTATTTACCTTATAACTGGAAGTTTCAGAATTTCTGATTAGTGGATCTGGGTTGGGGTCCAACAATCTAAATTGGTGTCACATTTCCAGGTGACACTGATGCTGCTTGTCCAGGGCCATACTTTGAGATGCTGCCATAAAGCATAGCGGCCAAGTTTACCTCCTGACATTTATCGGCCTTCTGAGCTGTTGAATCTCTGCATTTGGTCTCTTTTACCAGCAAGTTTACATGATTCAGCTGATTAGTCCAGATGCAGGACACACAGTACAGCCAGACCTGATTTCTGAGTAAATGAGTGCTTCTGAATGTGCAGAAGGATTGTGACTGTGGGTGAATTCTAGAGAGAAATTTATAGCCTGGCCCTGACCTAAGGAGGCAGCGTGGTCTGCAGTCAGATCCCTAGGTCAGAGAAGGGCTTTTATCTGCAAAGATTCCATAGCAAGTGTAACATTTTATTCAAGATGATTTAGTTTTACTTAAAAGAGTGTCACCAAGGAGTAAGCTGACTGTGACATTCATTTCCAGAATTACATATTCAGCATGGGGTAGCAGGAATCAGTGCTACTTAAATTATGGGTAACCTATTTTAAGGGAAAGTTGGTGGTTTTCTGAGTGAAATGACTAAGGATTTATGTAATAGTTCTACCACTTACCAGCCATGTGGCTTAAAGGAGTCACTTTACTTCTTCAATCGTTGTTGTATAAAAAGGGAAACTCAAAATCAGCCATCAGCCTTGATGGGAGGGTTGGTGATGGAATTCAAAGGGAAGGAATAGTTAGGTCTGAGGTAGAGATCTGGCAGCCGATCACTAAAGCTAAGATTATAAGCAAGATGGCATGGTGGGTGGTATCCGGCCTCAGGTGGGTATGGCATTTCTGATTTCTTTGGGGCCTTTTGGCCACTGCTTACCACACAGACCTAGATAAGGGGACCCCCACACAACATACAGCTTGTACAAGTAGATTCTGGGAAAGTCCATGCATCACATATCCTGAAACAACCACAAGCATACACTCTCCTCAGAAAGATAAATCAACACACATACAAACAAACAAACAAAAAAGCTGCCACTATTTATGGTCATTTCTTTAATAACTCAGTAGTTGTTAACAACTGTCTATTACCTGTTTCTGATAAAGGGGCCAACCCCATTAAGTTTATCAACATGACTTTACATCATGTTTTAGGCAACTCCTTTCTTATCAAGCTCATTCTTACACTGGTAAATGGTAAGCATTCAATAAATTGTAATTTTTAATTTTTATTACTATAAGAATAAAAATAAGTGAACATGACAATCATCTTCCTCTTCCCTAGGGATTTTCTCTAAGTCAGTCTAAACACAGTTTACTGACTTTACCTCCTCAAACAACTCTTCCGTAATCTCTGAAAGGTAGTACTGAAAGACATTGGACATACTGGAAAAATAAGTGTCAGAAGACTCAGGACTGGCAGGCGTGGCTGAGAAGACTCATTGCTCAGAAGTTTATGACTGGTGAACACACAGGACTTTTTCATGAAGTCCTGTCTGCTACCACAAACAGGCAGGAGAGAAGAGACTGAATGAGGAAATGCCCAAATGCCCTTTTTATAACAGTAGTGGTTTAGTCAAAATTCTTCAGAGAAACAGAACCAATAGGGTGATTGATTGATTGTCTGATTCATTGTGAGGAATTGGCTCATGTGATTATAAAGAACTTTAAGAAGTCCTAAAACTTACAGTCAGCAACTTGTAAACCTAGGGGACCTGATGGTACACTTTTAGTGTCAGTCCACATTTAAGTCAGAAGGCAGAAGAAGATAAATGTCCCAAATGGAAGTCAAGTAAAGAGCAAACTCTCACTGTCTCAGCTTTTCTTTCATCCAGGCCTTCCATGGATTGTGTGAAGGCTGCCCTCAGTAAAAGGGCCGTTTGGTTTTCTCAATCTACCTACTGAAATGTTTATCTCATCCAGAAACATGTTCACAGACATACCCAGAATAATGTTTAACTGGATATCTGAGCACCTCAAGGCTCCATCAAGTTGACACATAATATTAATCATAAGCAGGAGTAAAAGACACTTGTTCTGAGGCATTGGCCTCACTGAGAACCAGATGGAAAGGTCACTGATAGTATGAAGTGACCATCCTCTGGGAACAAAATGAAATCTGTATTATTTATTGTTGAATATCCACTTAGCCAAGAATTTAATGAATTAACACAATAATAAACATTTATTTCCTCACAGAGTTTCTGTGAGTCAGGAATCCAGGAACCCCATAGCTGAGTGCTTTTAGTTCAGGGTGTCCCGTGAAGTTGCAGTCAAGCTATCAGTGGGAGCTGCAATCACCTGAAGTCTCTTCCCATAGGGGCCACAGGCAGGCAGCCTCAATTCCTCACCATGTGGTCCTCTCCGTAGGGCTGCTTGGTTGTCCTCATGCAATTTGGTTTTCCCCAGAACAAGCAATTCAAGATAAGACAGAAAACACAAAATATTTTGTCCCATAAGTGACACTCTATCTTTTCTGCAATATCCTACTAATTACATATGTCAGTCCTACTCCTCACAAGAGGGTACTACACGGGAGCATAAATACCATGGATGGGTATAATTGGGAGTTACTTTGGAGACTGGCTATATCAATTATGAACATTATTTCTGAAAAAATAGAGCAAACATTAAGAAACCCGTTATAACATCTTATTCTCTGGCTCTGCCTAATGCTTCCACAAATAATGATCCACAAAGAAGTATCTCCATGTATATACAAGCAAAAACCAAAAATCAGCCAACCCAGCAAATATGCTATGATGCTGTGTATGTACAATTCCTATCCTTGAAGGGAAAGAGAAACAATGAAAAAAATATTTGAAGAGATAACAGGTAAGAATTTCCAAAAGTCAAAAAATAAGGTTAAACTATAGATCTAAAAAAGATTCACAAAATACCAGACATAGTAAATACAATGGAAAACACAACTAGGCACATTACAATCAAACTGTTGAAAACCAAAGATGAAAATAAAATCTGTGCAAACCAGAAATGGAGGAGAATTGCACACTGATGAATGAAGATAATAATTGCTGCAGACTTCTCATTTGAACAAGATGATAGCAAATGAACATCTCTAAATTACTGAAAGGAAAAAAAAATCAACCCAGAATTTTACACCCAGCAGGAATAATACTCAAAAATGCAAGTGAAGTAAGGACTTTATTTCACCAAATAATCAAAATTAAAGTGAATTTATTATACCACAAGAAATTGTAAAGATAACTCTTAAGGCAAAAGGAAGGGTAGCAAGTGAGCTTTAGATCTATACAAAGAAATAAAGAGTGTTGGAAATAGTAAAAAATGAAGGTAAATATAAAATATATGTTTTCTCATTTTAACCACCTTAAAAGATAATTAACTATAAAGCAAAAATACTGGGGAGGGTGGTCTAAAATGGCAGGGAAGTAGGTGGAAGTTATAGCCACCTCCTCCCAGAAACAAACTGAAATTACAACTGACACCTAGAACAATCAACCTGAATAACCAACAGAAGACTAGCTCAACAGAAGTCTTATAACTAAGGATTTCTCTTTTTTTGTTGTTTTCTAAATTTTCTGTGATGAGCTTTATTGTGCTTTAAATAGAAAATATTTTTAATGCTATGCATAAAAACTGGGAAAATCTATAAGATATAGCTTTTAAAAATATTCTGATTCTGTAGGCTTCCTATGATTAAACCAAAGGAAAATTTCTTCCTATTTGGTGGAATCACTTTTCAGAAAGGAAGAGAAAAATATATTGAGTAAGTAATCATTTAAAATCTGATCAGAAAGCAGTCATTAGAAATACAATTTAGGGGATATAACTGGAAAGTGTCTTTCTAATCTGAGCCATGGGATGAAACACAGTTAGTGAGTTTTCTGCTTGTACTTCATATTGATTGTGATTAAATCCAGGTTTTACTAAACACCTGAAGAAAAAGGAGCCTAGCATCAATTCTTCCCAACAGAAGGCCAAACCTTTGGTCTCAGGAAATGATTACAAAGAAAACTCTGAAGGGGTTGATGGGAGAGATTGTGAGAGAATTTAACTATTCAAAGCCCATGGAGGAAAGAATAGTCTTGGTTTTATATTTGAAGTAGAGGGAGAAAAAGAAAACAATAGGCAAAGCACAATCCAATAATTTAAAATATTGTAAAAGAAGATGCTACCTGTATTTACATGCGTTTATTTCTTTAAACTGTGTTTAATGCCATCTGTATTAGTTTACCTGGCCATAATCCATCCTCTCCGTAGGAGGTGTGCACTAGTGCAGCCTCACTGCCATTTTTTTCACAGCCACGATACCGTTGGGGGATTGTCCAACTTTTCCTGCTCCTGTAGCAAGCACAGGGATATCACATCCTGGTTGAGAATAGAGAAGAAAGGAAGAGGTTCAGACAAAAACAGTTTCTAGAAGGCATATTAAATTTTATAAAGATATGACTATTAAATTGACTTGTCCCAGGGGAAAGTGGAAATTAATGACACCATGTTTTGTCAAATATGTTTTTTATTCTGCAACATGGAAAAGAACAAAGAATGACATGACAAGCAACATAGATACCCAATACTCAAATCTAGCAAGCGTCAACATTTTGTCACATTTTTTTCTCATTACTACTTTTAAGAAATAAGATGTTATACAGTTGGAGCCCTAACTGTACTCCTCTCCTATACCTTCCCAGACATAACTGAATGTCACTATGTATGTAAATATCCATAAATAATGCATGCTATTGTTGCATGGGAATTTTAAATATCTGTAAAAATGTCATATTGCATTGGTCCTCCCACGCATTGGATTCTTCATCTCACATATGTTTAATGGACTTAATCAGGTTACTACATGAAGATCTAGTTATTTCAACAGTTTTAAAGTGCTCTATGAGTACAACGTAATTCATCAATTGTTTGTTTTTGTATACTAAGGTCTTTTCATTTTTTGCTCTAACAAACAATGCTGCCACGAATATTCTTTTCTGAATCTCCACCCATTTTTGCCCTAGAATCTCTTACGTAGTGAAATTACGGAGTCAGGGATAACACAGCTTTAGTCTTAATGGACATTGCCAAATTGTTCTTCAAAGTAATTTTCTGGGTTTGTAAAAGTTCTTCAATCAGCAAGGTATCAGGGGTTGTGTTTTCCCAAATGCTTGTCAATTTACAATTTCATTGTTTTATGATTTGTCAATCTGTTAGGAGTCAAATAGGAATCATTTTTGTTTCTTTTCTTTTTTTAAAGATTTCATTTATTTATCTTCAGAGGGGAAGGGAAGGAGAGAGGGAGAGAAATATCAATGTATGGTTGCCTCTTGTGTGTCCCCTGCTGGGAACTGGCCTACAACCCAGGTGTGTGCCCTGACTGGGAATCGAAAGGCCATTGTGTGTTTTGCAGGCCGTAGCTCAATCCACTGAGCTACACCAGTCAGTGGTTTTTAAAATTTTTTTAAAATTTAACTATTGTTCAAGTGCAGTTTTCCATCCCCCACTCTCTTCCCAGCCTATCCCCCCATGCTCCCCACCTCCCTCCCATTTCCACCCCCCTTAGTTGTTCTCCATGTGTCCTTTATACTAGTTTCTGTGAATTCTTCCCCTTTTCCCCTGAAGTTCTCTCCCCTCTCCCCTCTGGTTCCTGTCAGCCTGTTCTGAATTTCAGTGTCTTTGGTCATATTTTGCTAGCTTGTTTGTTTTGTTGTTTAAGTTCCTGTTAAAGGTGAGATCATATGGTATTTGTCTTTCACCGCCTGGCTTATTTCACTCAGCATAATGCTTTCCAGTTCCATCCATGATGTTGCAAAGGGTAGTAGCTCCTTCTTCCTTTCTGCTGCATAGAATTCCATTGTGTATATGTACCATAGTTTTTTGATCCAGTCATTTACTGATGGGCATCTAGGTTGCTTCCAACTCTTGGCTATTGTAAATTGTGCTGCTATGAACATTGCGGTGGATAGGTTCTTTTGGATTTGTGTTTTAGGGTTCTTAGGATACCCAGCAATGGAATTACTGGGTCAAAAGGCAGGTCCATTTTAAGTTTTCTTAGAAAGTTCCATACTGTTTTCCATAGTGGTTGTACCAGTCTGCAATCCCACCAACAGTGCACTAGGGTCCCCTTTTCCCCACAACCCCTCCAACATTTGTTGTTTGTTGCTTTGTTTATGATGGACATTCTGACAGGTGTAAAGTCGTATCTCATAGTGGTTTTAATTTGCATCTCTCTGATAGCTAGTGATATCGAGCATCTTTTCATGTGTCTCTGGATCCTCTCTATGTCTTCCATGGAGAAGTGTCTGTTCAAGTCCTTTGCTGACTTTTTTAATTGGGTTCTTTGTCTTCTTAGAGTGGAGTCGAGTAAGTTCTTTGTATATTTTGGAGATTAAACCTTTGTCTGAGGTATCATTGGCAAATGTGTTTTCCCAAACAGTTGGTTCACTTTTTATCTTAATGCTGTTTTCTTTAGCTGTGCAGAAGCTTTTTATTTTGATGAGATCCCATTTGTTTATTCTTTCCTTTATAGTCCTTGCTCTAAGAGACATATCGGTAAAAATGTTGCTGCATGAAATATCTGAGTTTTCCTGCCAGTGTTCTCCTCTAGGACTTTAATGGTGTCACAGCTTATATTTAAGTGTTTTATCCACCTTGAATTTATTTTGGTGTATGGTGTAAGGTGGTGCTCAAGTTTCATTTTTTTTGCACATAGCTGTCCAGTTCTCCCAGCACCATTTGTTGAAGAGGTTATCTTTACCCCATTTTATGTTATTGCCCCCTTTGTCGAATATTAATTGACAGTAGAGAGGTGGGTTTAATTCTGGGCATTCTGTTCTGTTCCGTTGGTCTATGTGCCTATTTTTATGCCAGTACCAGGCTGTTTTGATTACAGTGGCCTTGTAATATAGTTTGATGTCAGGTATTGTGATCCCTCCTATTTTGTCCTTCTTTCTCAAAATTGCGACTGCTATTTGGGGTCGTTTATGGTTCCATATAAATTTCTGAAGTGTTTGTTCTATGTCTGTGAAATATACCATTGGTACTTTAATAGGTATTGCATTGAATCTGTAAATTGCTTTGGGTAGTATGGACATCTGATGATGTTAATTCTGCCAATCCATGAACACGGTATTTGTTTCCATCTGTTTGTGTCTTCCTTGATTTCTTTCTTCAGTGTTGTGTAATTTTCAGCATACAGGTCTTTAACCTCCTTGGTTAGGTTTATTCCCAGACATTTTATTTTTGTTTTTGCTATATCGAATGGGATTTTTTTCTTGATTTCTGCTTCTGCTGATTCATTGTTAGTATATAAAAATGCCTTTGATTTATGAATATTGACTTTGTATCCTGCTGTTTTGCCAAATTCATTTATTAGGTTGAGCAGTTTTGGGGTAAGTCTATAAGATTTTCCATATACACTATCATGTCATCTGCAAACAATGACAGTTTTGTTTCCTCCTTTCTGATTTGGATGCCTTTTATTTCCTTTTCTTGTCTGACTGCTGTGGCTAGAACTTCCAATACTATATTAAATAGAAGTGGTGAAAGTGGACAACTTTGTCTTGTTCCTGGTCTTAGTGGAAAAGATTTTAGTTTTTGCCCATTGAGTATAATGTTGGCTGTAGGTCTCTCATATATGACCTTTACTATATTGCGGAATGCTCCCGCTATTCCCACTTTGCTGAGTACCTTTATCATAAGTGGGTGTTGTACCTTATCAAAAGGTTTTTCCATGTCTATTGATATAATCATGTGATTTTTGTCTTTGATTTTATTTATGTAATGTATTACATTTACTAACTTGCAAATATTGAACCATCCTTGCATCCCTGGGATGAATCCCACTTGGTCATCATGTATGATCTTTATAATGCATTATTTGATGCAATTTGCCAATATTTTATTGAGGATTTTAGCGTCTATGTTCATCAGAAATATTGGCCTGAAGTTTCCTTTCTTTGTTGTGTCTCTGTCTGGTTTTGGAATTAGGATGATGCTCACTTCATAAAAAGAGTTTGGGATTTTCCCATCATTTTGGATTTTTTGGAATAGTCTGTGAAAAATAGGGGTTAGCTCTTCCTTAAATGCTTTGTAGAATTCTCCTGTGAAACCATCTGTCCCAGGGCTTTTGTGTGGTGGGAGACTTTTGATTACTGCTTCAACTTCATCTGCTATTATTGGTTTGTTCAAGCTTTCTACTTCTTCACTAAGTTTTGGGAGATTATATTTTTCTAGAAATTTGTCCATTTTACCTAGGTTTTCAAATTTCTTGGCATACAGCTCTGCATAGTAATTCCTTACAATCCCTTCTATTTCTGTGGTATCAGTTGTAATCTCTCCTCTTTCATTTCTGATTGTTTTTATTTGGGTCCTCTCTCTTCTTTTCTCAATGAGCCTACTTAAAAGTTTGTCTATTTTGTTTATCTCTTCAAAAACCAGCTCCTGGATTCATTGATCCTTAGAATTGTGCTTTTAGTCTCTATGTCATTTAATTCTGCTCTGATCTTCATTATTTCCTTCCTTCTACTTGCTCTGGGCTGTCTTTGTTGTTGTTCCTCCAGTTCTTGCAGGTGTAGGGTTAGTTTGTTTGTTTGAAATGTTTCTGTCTTCTTTAGGTAAGCCTGTATTGTTATGAACTTCCCTCTCAGGACTGCCTTCACTGTGTCCCATAAGTTTTGGGTTGTTGTGAGTTCATTTTCATTTGTTTCCAGAAACTTTTTGATTTCTTCCCTAATTTCATTCTTGACTCATTCATTGTTTAATAGCATGCCATTCAATCTCCATGATTTTGAGTGTTTGGGGTTTTTCCTTTGGGGTTGATTTCCAGTTTCAGTCCCCTGTGATTGGAGAAAATCCTTGGTATGATTTCAATTTTCTTGAATTTGTTGAGGCTCATTTTGTGCCCTATCATGTGGTCTATCTTTGAAAATGTTCTGTGTACATTTGAAAAGAATGTGTATTTAGCTTCTTTGGGATGAAGGGTCCTATGTATATTAGTTAAGTCCATTTCATCTAGAGCATTGTTCAATGCCACAATATCTTTGTTGATATTTTGTTTGGAAGATCTGTCCAATTTTGGCAGTGGGGTATTGAAATCCCCTACTCTAATTTTGTCACTGTCAATATCTTTCTTGAAATCCTCTAAGATTTTCTGTATATATTTGGGTGCTCCTATGTTGGGTGCATATATATTTATGATGTTAATGTCTTCTTGGTGGACTCTTCCGTTGAGTATTATGAAGTGACCTTCTGGGTCTCTCTTTATGGCCATTTTTTTGAAGTCTATTTTGTCTGATATGAGTATTGCTACTCCGGCTTTTTTTCCTGTCCATTTGCTTGGAAAATTTGTTTCAAGCTTTTCACTTTTAGTCTGTGTAGGTCTTTTGTCCTGAGGTGGGTCTCCTGTAGGCAGCATATGTGTGGGCCATTCTTTGTTATCCATTCAGCTATTCTATGTCTTTTGATTGGAGCATTTAATCCATTTACATTTAAGGTTATTATTGATAGGTACTTATTCATTGCCATTTTTGTATCTGTGTTACGTTTTGTCTGTCTCTTTTCCTTCCTTTCCTTAGAGCAGTTCTTTTAGCATCTCTTGCAGAGCTGGTTTGGTGGAGGCATATTCTTTTAGACTTCCTTTGTCTTGGAAGCTCTATATTTGGCCTTCTATCTTGATTGTGAGCCTTGCTGGGTAAAGTAGCCTTGGTTGTAGGCCTCTGGTTCTCATTACTTGGAATATTTCTTGCCATTCTCTTCTTGCTTGCAGTGTTTCCATTGAGAAGTCAGTAGCTAACCTTATTGGGGCTCCCTTGTATGTTACTTCCTTTTTCTCCCTTGCTGCCTTTAAGATTCTCTCTTTGTCTTGGAATTTTGCCATTTTAATGATGATGTGTGTTGAAGTGGGCCTCTTTGGGTTCCACCTGATTGGGACTCTCTGTGATTCCTGGATTCGTGTGACTTTTCTCTCATCAAATTAGGGAAATTTTCCCTCATTATTTTTTCAATAAAATAATGTTTTTCTTCTTCTCCTTCTGGTATTCCTATTATTTGGATATTATTATGTTTCATATTGTCTTGCATTTCTCTTAATCCCTCTTCATTCTTTCTGAGCCTCTTTTTCCTTTCTTGCTCTTTCTGGGAGATTCTTCTACTCTGTCCTCTAACTCAATGATGCGATCTTCTGCCTCATCGATCCTACTTTTCATACGTTCTACTGTGTTCTTCAGTTCAGAAATTGTATTCTTTATTTTCTCTTGGCCTTTGCTGATGATTTCTGTTTCCATTTCTTCTTGATATAGTTTGCGGTGAGTTCATTTTAGCTCCCCTGTAGTTTCTGGTAGCTTTTTGTAAGCTCTTTGAATTTTCTGATAACCAGTGCTTTGAATTCAATATCTGATAGTTGAATTGCCTCTGCTTCATCTAACATTCTTTCTGTGGCTTCCTCCTTTCCTTTCATTGTGGGGGGGGGTGTTTTTTTTTTGTCTTCCCATTGCTTGTGAGCCTCTTCCTGTTAGCCTCAGCTTCTTAAATTGATCTGTTCTGACTCCTTGGGTTTATGGTGTGAACTTATGTGGTGGAATGCCTGTGAAATTCAGTGGTGCAGACTCCTTCAGTTATCCTGGTGTTCTCTGCTTCCATTTACTCCTTTTTTGTCTGTGATCAGTTGGAGGGGAAGTCAAAGTTGTTTATGACAGCAAGAGACTATTCTGTGATATTTACAGTAATAGCCAGTAGAGAAGTGATAGGTGATCCCCTGGCTATATATGGAGATAACCATAATCTTCAACCCCACTAGCCACTTTTTAGAAAGGATGGAAGGAAGATAAGACTCTTGTTGGGTAGGAAAATTTTGTGATTTGGATCTAGAAAGGAGTGAGGTTGAGGGGGGTCAGATTCTGAGGTAAGGTGAGAATAAAGGATGGTAATTAGGTTTAGTGTGAGAGAGAATAGAGTTAATCACTACAGAATTATAGTTCAGGCAAAATGTAGTGGGCTAAGATCTGGGGGGGCGGGTGTTGTGTAGTATTTACAATAGTATGTAATAGCTATCATTTACATTAATATTAGAGCAACAACCATATGACAGAATTTATGATATACCAAGATTAGGAACTACTGGACCTTCAATAGTGTGCTAGATGGGCAAGGGGAATTAAAGGATAGTAAATTAGCAATACACTATGATTGAGGGGACAGGGAAACCTGTCAAGTGATACAATATACCCAGCCAAGGAAAAGAATACTATACAGAAAGAGGGGGAATACAGAGATACCATTAAAATAAGATGTAAGAATAATGAAAAAATAATGAAAAAAATACAAATATGCAGTAACTTGTAGTTTTTCTTTTAAAGCTAAGTGAATTTTGTCTCTCTGTTTCTACTGTTGGAATACCCCTGTTTGAGTCCAACTCTGGTCTTTTCGCCTTTCCAAGTCTTTTGTCTCACTTGCAGGAGAGAGGGGCAAAAAGAAAGAAAAAGAAAAAAAAGAAAAAGAAAAAAAAGGGCAGCAAATGGGATGAAAAAGCGGTAGGTTTGGAAATAAAGGAGGAACAAATAAAACAAGAAAGCAGAAGAGAGAGGGTAAAAGTATTGAAAGATAAAAGAATAATATATTTAAAGAAATAGAAGATTATTTAAAAACAAACAAACAAAAAAACGAAAAATATTTTTTAAAAAACAAACAAACAAAAAAACCCAAACAAACAAAAAAAACTACCTCTTGTTGGTTTCCAGCTGGTCAAACCCTTTCTTCTGGTCTCACTAGCTGCAGCAGCCTGATGGGCTAGTAGTGTGGCCTTCCTCCCTTCTCGATGAATTCAGCCGGTCTCACCAGTGCCCTCCCAAGATCCAGACTGGCACCACTCTCCAGCCCCCCACTGAGAGCAGATTTTCCCTAGGATTCACAGTCCTGGCCTGGCACGTTGGCGCGCGCTCCCAGCGCGCGAGGTCTTGGAGGCTTGGAGGCTTGGGTGTGGACCTTTCCCAGTGCTATGGCAGAACGCATAGGGCGACTCTCAATTCTCCTAAGCCGGCAACCACAGCCTGACTCCCGGCATTTTTCAGTCTATGCCAGGCCGGGTAGGGAGGGAGCTGATGACTGGCTCTCTTCCCTTGCTGGCAGCCCGAGGCTCCCAGAGTCTGCAGCAGACAGCTCAGGCCCCATGCTACAGGGAACGCACACCTACGGGCAACTCTCAGTTCTCCAAAGCCAGCAACCACAGACTGACTTCATGGGTTATCAGAGCTCTCTGGTTTGCTTCTTGATGCCCACTCCTCTCTCTGCCACTACAGGCAAACTGATCTCTCCTGGTATTTTTCAATCTGCGCCCAGTTGGGTACGGAGGGTGCGGATGACTGGCTCTCTCCCAGGGTCCTTGCTGCCCGCCCTCAGCTCCCAGAGACCAAGGCAGACCAGCCCAGGCCCTGGTGCAGCCCGGCGGAGGGCCTGCAGCCTCTGCGCTGTTGCCTCATATACCTTGTTGACCTGCAGTCGTCTCCTTTCCTCACCCTCTGGTCATTCAGTGTCCACTACACTTTCTGGAGTGTACACCTTCCTCTATGCTGGGTCCCTGTTGGCTATACGCTGTGCTCCTCCACAGATCAGCCCGTCAGGCACATGGAGGGAAGTGAAATCCTTTGTCCTACTCCACCGCCATCTTAGGATCTTTTACCTCATTTTTGTTTCTTTTAACTTTCATTCTCAAGATTAAAAGCAACATTAGTATTTTTTCATATGTTTGTTAACCATCAGGTTTCCTTGTATGTTATGTCCATTTATTTTTTAGATTGTTTATATTTTTTATTAATTTCTGGAATTTAAAATATATTCCTGGGCACTATTTCTTTGTCAGTTACATAAGTTGAAATATATTGACCCAATATGTGAACAGTATAAATTTGTTCACTTTACATTTCTTTTGCTTATTATATGGAAATATTTAAAATTAAATGTAATTATATTTATTAAAACCTTTTAATGGTTTGTATTATTTTCTTTCATTTGAGGATTCTGCCCTATGCTAAGTCATAATGATGTTTTCTCACACTTCCTTGTAGGGGTGTCCAACCTGAGGTCCGCGGGCTGCAGCAGCCCAGGATGGCTGTCAATGAAGCCCAACATAAAATCATAAATTTACTTAAAACATTAGAAATTTTTTTGTAATTATGTGTCACAATGTGATTAACTTGTGGCTCAGTGACACCAAAAGGTTGGATACCCCTGTAAAGCTTCGATAATTTAGATATTCATGTTTTGTTCATTTATTCAACTGGAATTTAATTTTGTTCATAGTATGCAGTAGAGAACTATTTCATTGTCTTGCATATGAAAAACTAATGTTCTTGTGCAGCTTTTGAATATAACATCATTTTCTTAAAAATTTGTCATGCTGCCCCTTTGTCTTTTATCACACTTCCATGTGTGGTTGACGTTTTGGGATCTCTATTCCATTATTTTATATTCTTAGATTACTACCTCAACTTTATTAATATGGTTTTATTATAAATCTTAGTAAGTGGAGAGGCAAATTTCCTCCCCTACATCTTCTAAATGCTTTCCTGGTTGTGTTGCTTTATTTGTTTATTTGCATTTTGGTATCAGCTTCCTAATTCCAGTAAAATGTTACATTTAAAATTTGACTCAAATTGCAATGAATTTATGGACTAATTTAGAGAATTAAACACCACACACCACCACACATTTCAAAATGTTTATCTATCTTGACCCATTTATTTAAGGAGTGTTAATGAGTGCCTACCAAATGCCAGGCACGGCACCGGGCATCAGCTATATGGCAGTGAAAACAGAACAGACCACTGCTTTCCTTGGTGAAGCATACATTAATCAGTGACCCAACAAGGGCCTAGATAAGTGATCAATTGGTAATTGCTATGGAGAAAATACAGCAGGAAAGGGGCATACAGAGAGCTGGTAGAGGGGAGGTGCATTTTTAATTAGGCCTGTTTGACAGGGTTCAGTCAAGACAACAAAAGCCATTCTAGGTGAGTCAATGACGAATGTTTGTTTACCACATCAGATGGGAAAACTGGGCAGTCATACAAGAAACTGCAAGGCAACCCCGAAGTCAGCACCAGCTTAAAGCTGTTCTTTCCACTGAGGAAATACTTGAGGTGTGCCCAGTGCACCCTCTCTCCCCAGGCCCATTCTGTGTTGTCTGGAGTTCCAAAGAGGCTCAGCAGCCTGTTTGATGGGGTCATTGCCTCACAAAACTTTATCTTGTAAAGTCCTTACAAAATAAGAACATTAAACCAGAAGAACTCACCTTTTTAGGGATACAAAAGCAATACTTCTGTGATTGGGTTTTTAGGTATAATCACAATTTCAACTTTGCTGTTCTAGGATTTGTCACTCTGGCTACTGGAGAAGTGGCTCCATACATTGGTGGCTATTTTAAACTGTGTGCCCCATATTAGAAGGCAGTACTGCACTCTCTCAGGGTGTGTCCTCTAGCTGGCGGCATAAGCAAGGACATCCAATCAGGAGACAGGAATTTTTAGTAAATAGGCAGAGTGTTCTCATCTTCCTATTTACCTAGTTTCTTCAAGTTTCTTCCCTATGTCATTTACTATTGGGAGGAGACTCCCAATTTAATCAGAAGACAGGAATTTTTCAGTAATTTGAAGAAACAAGGTAAATAGCAAGAAATGACATAGGAGAGAAATTTGAAGAAACAAGGTAAATAGCAAGAAGTTGGAGTAATGCAGAACTAGCTGGTAAGAAGTAATAAGAACTTTACATAATACAGAAACAGAATTTGTAAGAAATAGCCTTCCCCTGAACTGAATTTGGAGGTGAGAGGCAATACACCAATAGTGGACACATTGAGTGTTCAGGAAGTGATTCTCTCAGGCCTGCTGCTTGCAGGTGATAAGAACATAGTAAGAACCATTTCCTGTACTTCCTCCTCTGTGCAGTGTGTTATTGGTCAGAAGCTTTCAGGCCACAGGGTAGAGGGGACAATACCATGATGATGAGTAAGACATTTTACCCCAAATGGCACAGGTGATACACTTAAATAATTGTGACTACCATATGCTACAGAGCACTAAAAGTCCCCTGCCATCCTGCATGAAGGTCACTCAGAGACATGAGCAGCCCAATTCCTGCCTTGTATCCTAAGAGTATGATTTCTCAGGGCCCCTTCAGGTGCCAGTAACTGCAGTGGTCAGTGTCCACCTAGGGAAACTAAAATTTATTTGAATATTTAAAACAAAGGGGATATAAAATAGAAAAATTTGTTACCCAAGTTTTGGAAGAGCTGAGACATCAAATAGGAAACAGTAAGGCCATCTAGACAGAAGTAAGAACAGGAAGTCACTATCACCCCTCAGCTGAGGGCCAGAGAACAGTGTGACTTCAGCTGGGGACTGGCACCTTGCCTGTGGAAGCTGAAACAGTCCAGAGGAACTTGAAGCCACATACCGTCACAATCACTTTAGGAGGTGACACACCAGTCAGAGATGGATGGGGACACCCAAGCAATATCCCTTCCTCCTTGCTCTAAATTCCCATCTTTCTGTTTCCCAGCTGACAACAGAGCCTGGCAGCAACAGCACACAGATGTCACCTCCCTGAGCTACAGGACCAAGCAGAGGAAAGATAAAGAACAGATAGATCCAAGAACTAACATGCTGGGCATCTGTAATTTTTTTGTGTCCAGGTAAGGCTGTGGATCAGCAAGACTTGTGAACTGTGGTATATAGTGTTCTGGAAGGCAGGGACCTCATCTTATTCATATTTATATTCCCAGAAGGTAGCACAATGATGGCAAGTAGTAGGTGACTACAAGATAAATTTCAGACTAAATTAATAAGATGTTCTGTAAAATCTACATAGTTGGTAGAAGAACATGCAAGAGCTTCAATGAAAAGAGGGGTTAGAGGAAGGCAGTCCAGATAGAAAAAAAAGCATGATATGAGGGGAAAGGTTAGTGGATTAAATGGGCTAAACAGGCTGGGTCATCATAGCTACCTTGCCAGAACACATTGCAAGAGGCAGGGGTATAAATAGGGTCATTAGGCAATTTGACATTTCATTTAGAGATGAGATGGTGGTGGCTGGACCATGATAATGTCTTTGGAGAAAGAGAAAGGTACACGCATTTCACATCTATTTTAGAGATGGAATTGACCTTATTTCATGTCTTATACTGAGGATACAGAAATGAAAGACAAACTTTGACCTCAAGAATGTCACAATCTAGTGGACAAATTGTGGGCAGACAGGAGATACTGTCAACAAAAGCCACAGAGTGACTTGGGTACAGGTTTCATCTCAGTTCAACATCTCCCATCAGCCTGCCCTTACATGGTTCCCACAGGTGCTGTAACATGTTCACCTGTGCTCTTTCTGGTGGGGCACAGTAAGGGCTGGCCAGCCCTGTCTGACTCACAGTCAGGCTCATCCACAGAGTAACAGCAGTCCTTTGTTTTCCATTAAAACATTTTTTTAATGACTTACCTTTTAAATGCAGGAGACTGTGGTACTCCAATATTCTCCAATACAACAGATCATATCATAGATATATGACAATTAATCACTGGTCTTGTTTTCCTCAGCTTTATTGAGATATAACTGAGAAACAACATTGTATCTCCACCATGTCACCTAATTACCATTTCATTTTTGTGGTGAGAACATTTAAGGTCTACTCACTTAGCAATTTTTTAAATAAAAGTATATAATAGAGTCTTATTCTCTATAATCATCATGCTGTAACATAGATCTCCTGAACTAATTAATCTTATAACTGGAAGTCTGTACCCTTTGACTGAAATCTCCCCATTTCCCCCACTTTAGCTAAGTTTTTATTATACTAGAATAATCATTGATTTCTATCTCTCTAGACTGACTGATTGGGATAACTGTAAATGAACAACAAAAAAAGATGAAAATAAAAAATAAAATAAAACATAAAACCAAAGGTCTGCCATTGTTTGTACGCATTACTTTCCTTCACTTTCACTGTGAATAAAAGTCATGGTGAGAGCATGACCAAGAGCGTACCTCACGCATGCGTGGTGTCTGGTGTCTCAGACACCACGCATGCGTGAGGTACGCTCTGTCAAGAGCATTCCTGGGCTTCATTTGAGCCCAGAATCTCATGTATGTGGCAGCCACCCCATGTCTACAGAAGTGTTCCCTGCTTCAGACCACCCACTGACCGGAACTTTATTTTGATATTTAGCCTACATGTTTCTTTATTAAGTTTCTTCTGAAAATTTGGAATTATACCCTTGATATCACCCACAATGTCTTTCCCCTTTGGTTGTTTATTTTATGAGCTGTTATTGCCTCATTAATCGTCCTCTTTCACTTGGTGTTAAGGAAAGAAATGTGGTTTGTATTAATATCTTCAACTGTCCTTCATAAATAAATCAATACTCAGAATCACTTAATTATCTTCACTGCTTTTCTTTCAACCCCTATGCTATTTACTATATTCATCACATGTGTCTCCAAATAAATGTTGTAAAACTGTTGTAGGTGTCAAGTAAAACAGCCACCGGCTTTGCCCTGGGGTCTCCAAAGAAATCCTTTACGCATGAAGTTGACAGTGTGGGGACTGGAATAGGTGAACATTTCTGAGCAGAGCAGGAAACTAAAATGGTCGGCACAGAAAAGAGCCAGGGCTGAGTGCTTCAAGAAGTCATCCTAAATACTGTAAGAAATATAGGGTACAGAAGCCAGCAGATAATTTAATGAAGACTCTAGTGCACTTCCCCTTATCTTAACCAAATGAATTATTTTAAAAAAGCAAAATTAGGGGGGAAAGCAAGACAAGGTGGTAATTTATGCCATAAGGAAATTCTGTCCAATAAAATTTGAACCAAAGCTAAGGAAGATGAAAGAATCTGATAAAATTCCCATCTCCAGATCCCAAGAAAATAATGCAATGTTATAGGAAGCTAGTGGGCAGCATCCAGAGAACCATTCTACTACTACCCCACTCTGAAGGCTGGGCAGAGTGGTGTAATGAAAAAAAAATCAAACAAAAACCAAGGGCCATTTTTTGCTGTATTCAGGAATCTCTTTAGTTACAGTTAGCTACAGTGAAATGTACACATCTTTTTTTATGAGTTTTTAAATCAATATAATGAGCGTTTTACATTTTAATAACCCAAGAAATTTTCCTTAATGTATTACTATAGATCAGTTTTTCCTATTGGATATCATAAATATGTTATTATTTTGTGCCTGGCTTCTTTGGCTCAAAATAATATTTTTTAGTCATATTGTTATAAGTATTAGTAGTTAATTGCATTTTATTGGAGTGGTGGTTTAATTACATTTTGTGGAGTGGTGGTTTATTTTATAAATATACCACAATTTGTTTAGCCATTACCCTATGATGGACATTCAGAATTTTCCCAATTTGGGACTATTATCAGTAAGGCTCTGATGAAAGTTCTTGTTCAAGTACACATGTTTTCATTTATCTTGGTTAAATACATAAGAGTAAAATTGATGATAATAGGGTAGAATTATACTTAATTTTATCAGTTTGGTTCTTTATTATTATATTTTTCATTTTTCTGAGATTTATTATCTTTTAATGCACTGTGACCATGCTTTCCTTTATGACATTGAGCATAGTTATAGTATCTCTGTAAAATTCTTGTTTGCTAATTCTGCTAGCTGGATCTGATAGGATTGTCAGAGATTTTCTTTTATATTGAGAATTGGTCACATTTTCTGGTTCTTTGTGTATAGAGTAATTTTGGGTAGTATCCTGGATATTGTAAATGTTATAAATAGTGACTCTCAATTCTATAATATTTTTTCCTAAAAATGTTGATTTAATTTTTTGTTTGTTTTATTGGCAATTAAGTTGGTTGAACTCACACTGCAAACTCTGATTCTTGAGTAGCAGCCCAAATGTCAGTTCGGTTCTATATCCTTAGCTGAGCTTCTCTGAGACTGCCCAAGAATGCACAGCTCAGAAGTCAGTCAGTCAGAGTTTGGGCAGAATTCACATGCAGAAGTTGGTACTCTCCCTTTCTGGCTCTGTCTTTCCTGTGACCACACCCCTCAGATTCAGTAGCCATGGTGCCCCAGTCTCTGTCCTCTGGTTCTTTAGACAGAGAGGTCAATGGAATTTCGGCTATCCCAGGTGATACCTACTGTAAACTCTTCCCAGACTTAAAAAGTATGTCCCACCCAAAAAAAAAAGCATAACTTTTCTCCATGCCATTCTCATTTTACAAGGACTGAATCCTTATCATAATCTGAGTTTGTGTTCATCTCTAAAGTCCTCGCTTAGCTGTGTAGTTTATAACTTGTATAGGGTTTACACTTACTGTTTACAGGAGGATCAGCCTGGTCAGAGTTCAGTTGGCCATACCAAGAGCAGAACCATCATCATTTAAATTTGGGGAAGCTCTATACAGAGAGCTTAAATTATACAGAGAAGAATTATATTAAAAGCTTGAATCATTTCACTCTCTTGTTGGCAATGTGCCACAATTCAAGTTCTGTGCTTCATCCACATTTACTATAATTAGTCACTGTGGACCTTATAGTGACTATAAACTGCATATCGGTATAATTTAATATGCATTTCCCTGGTAAGAGGTAATGTTGACTATTTCTACATTTTCTTTTGTGAATGTCTTCTATTTTTAATTGGGTTTTTTATGTTCTTATTGTCTATTGTAAGATTTATTTATGTATTTTGAATGAGTCCTTTGGTTAGACTTAAATATAAAAACATATTTCTAGTCTATATCTTATCTCTTTTCTTAATGGTGTCTTTGGATAAGCTGGAATTTTAAATTATGATAAAATTAAATTTGTTATTCTATCTTTTTGTGGATAAAGTTCTTTATGCCCTGTCCAAGAGATTTGGTTTACCCTGAAGTCACTAAGGCATTTACCCACGTATTTTTTTTTTAGAAATTACATATTTCTTTATTTTAATTATTGTTCAGGTTCAGTTTTCTGCCTTTTACCCCCATCCCAGCCCTCCCCACCTCCCTCCCATTTCCACCCCTCCCTTGTTATTGTCCATGTTTCCTTTATACTTGTTCCTGCAAACCCTTCTCCTTTTCCTCTGAAATTCCCTCCCCTCTCCCCTCTGGTCACTGTCAGCCTGTTCTCGATTTCAGTGTCTTTGGGTGTATTTTGCTTGCTTGCTTGTTTTGTTGATTAGGCTCCTGTTAAAGGTGAGATCATATGATATTTGTCTTTCGCCACCTAGCTTAAGAAATTACAGATTTCTGATTGCTGTGTTTAAAACTGTAGTTCACCTCAATTTGTTTTTTTTGTATAGAATAATAAAAGAATTGATTTTTAATTTTTTCTACACCTATATCTATTTGCTCCAGCATAATTTGTTAAAAATATTTTTCATTCACCATTCAATTTACCTGGCACTTTAGTCAAAAAAAGCAATTGACCATACATATGGGTCAATTTCTCTATTCAATCTGTTTTATTATTCTTTGCCTATTCTTATGTTAATATACTTTCTTGATTACTTCAGCTTTGAGGGAAGTCTTAAAACCAGGTATTATACATCATCCAGCTTTGCTTTTATTTTTTAAAGATTATTTAGGCTATCCTAAATCCTTTGAGTTTCCATATAAATTTTAGGGTCAGCTTGATGTCCTTTAAGAAGTCTGATAAAACGTTGAGGGAAATTTTTCCAATTTGAAAAGAAAGACCAGCTCAACATTATTTTTCTCCAGTCTATGAATATATTGTATGATCTAGAATATCTTGTTTTATTTTCTTGCCAATGCTTTAATTTTCAGTGTAGATATAAGATTTGTTTTTGTATATTTTCTAGTTTTAATATAACCTAAATGCTATTTTTTCAATTGGCATTATGTTTTTTCTCTTATTTTTCTTTTAATTATATTTTATTGATTATACTATTACAGCTGTCCTGATTTTTTCCCCTTTCCCCCCTCACCCAGCACCCTTCACTTCCTCAGGCAATCCCCCCACCATTGTACATGTCCATGAGTCATGCATATCAGTTCTTTGGCTACTCTATTTTCTATACTATACTTCATATCCCCATGGATATTCTGTACCTACCTATTTGTACTTCTTACCCACCCCCCCTTACCTCTTCACTCAGTCTGCCCTTCCCCCCTCCCATCTGGCAATCTTCTAACTTCTATTCTATTGCTTTTAATAGTCTCTCTTTTTCTTTAACTTTTGGCCTTTTAATAATGATGTGTCTTGGAGTGGGCCTCTTTGCATCCATCATAATTGGGACTCTCTGCATTTCCTGGACTTGCATATTTTCTTCACCAAATTAGGGAAGTTTACTTTCACTATTTTTTCAGATATATTTCTAATTTCCTGTTCTTTCTCTTCTCCTTCTTGCACCCCATATGAGGTTAATGTTGAACCTCTTAAAGTTGTCCCAGAGGCTGCTTATACTATTTTTTCTTGTTGTTTTGTGTAGTTATTTTTTGGTTCCTTATGTTCCAAATTATTGATTTGATTGTCAGCTTCATCCACTCTACTGTTGTTCCCTGTAAATTGTTCTTTATTTCAATTAGTGTATCCTTCATTTCTTTCTGGGTCTTTTTTATGCTGCTGAGGTCCTCACTAAGTTCCTTGAGCATCCTTATAAACAGTGTTTTGAACTCTGCATCTGATAGATTGCTCATTTCCATTTTGTTTAGCTCTTTTTCTGGAGTTTTGATCTGTTCTTTCATTTGGGCCATGTTTCTTTGTCTCCTGGCTTTGGCTGCCTTCCTGTGTTTGTTCCTATGTATTAGATAGAGCTGCTTTGACTCCGTGTCTTGGTAGTATGGCCTACTGGTACTGGTACAGCCTCCCCAATCACCAAAGCTGGATACTGACAGGCACTCTTCATGTGGGTGAATATAGTCTCCTCTTGAAGTTGAGCCTTGGTTGTTATTGGCAGATCAATGGGAGGGATTTACCTAGGCCAGTCAGCTGCAAGGACTGAATGTGACCACTGATCCCCAACATCCATCATCTGTGGAGGGGCAGGGTGTACATGTTCCTATGTGGTCTGTAGCTGTCCACTGGGTGAGTTGGCCCTGGGGTTTCCAGGTGGTACAGGGCAAGTTCAGTCCCATGCCTGTGTTTTGCCTGGGGCATCCCGCCTGAGCTATATAGGAATCTGAGATGATTGCTACTTGTGCTGGGCTTGGAGATTCCCAGTTAAAGTGAAGCTGTAATTTTAGTTTCGCTGCCACTGGGGCTCACTGAAGCCGGCTGTTTCTTGTTTGATAGGATTTAGAAGCCAAGACCAGTCATTCTTATGGAAAAGCAGAGTGGGTCCATAACTTGGGTGGGGTAGAGCCTCTGTGGACCTCCAAGATGTCACACAGGGTTAGTAAGGTTGACGGAGTCTCAGAAATGGCACCAGCCTACCTGCTGTGTGGGGGGAGGGCTCAGCAAAGAGACAATGGTCTCTGCTCAGCCCAATGCTAGACACTTCACTCTCTCCCTGTATACCACTGATGACCTTCAAGCTGCCACCCTAGTGCTGGAGATCAGAGGGAGCGAGTTTGAATAAGTGAGTCTGTGTGTGTGTTCCCTAAGGGGAACCGCTTAGGGCTCAAGCAATCTCCTCCACTGACTCAATGCCCACTAGTTCTTGCAGCCAGAAGTTGTGGGGACTTATCTTCCTGGCACTGGAATCCTGGGTTGGGGGGCCTGGTGTAGGTTTGGGCTCCAGAATTTTTATCCACATGGGTGTGGGGCCAGCCCTTTCCATGTCCATGACCTTTCTACCAGTCAGGATGGATGTATTTTCTTTGATTCTATAGTTGTCAGACTTCCATTCATCTCAATTTCTGATGTTCCTGAATGGTGGTTGTTCTATTATTTAAGTTGTAATTTTGATGTGGTTGTGCAAAGAAGCAAGATATATCTGCCTGTGTTGTTGTGTTGACCAGAAGACCTAAATGGTATTTTTAAATATTTTAATTGTTGTTGTGAAATATAAACAATCAATTTTTAATATATTGGCTTTGTAGACTGAAACCTTGTTAGATTCACTTATTAGTTACAGTAGGTTTATTTATAGATTCAATAAAATTTTCAACATATAGAACCATGTTATTAAAGAATAAAGACATGTTTACATTTTTCCCCAATCTTTCCTGCCTCCCTGCATTTTTTCACTGGCTAAAACTTATATTTTAGTGTTGGAGAACAACAGGGAGAATAGACATTCTTGCCTTTTTCTTCATTTTAAAGGAAAAACGTTTAAAATTTCACAATTGAATATGATGTTAACAATAGGTTATTTGCAAATGTTCTTTATCTGGTTAAGTTCTATTTAATTTTACTTTGTTCAGAGTTTTTTTGTTGTTGTTGTTCTTAAATCATTAATAAATGTTGAATTCTGTCCAATATAATTTCTACATTTATAGATGTAGATGATGATGATACAGTTTTATTCTTCTATTTTGTTAATGTAAATTACACTGATGAATTATTAAACTATTAAATCAATATTCCATTTCTGGAATTAATACTCACTTGTACATAATGCATTTTTATATATTGCTTTCTTATGTTTGCTAACATTTTGTTAGGAGATGTTTAATCTTTGTTTTATGCTGCCTTTAAAAATTAATTTTTAACTTTCCCTAATCCCCATTTTTGAAGAGTTTTTATACAATTGTTATTATTTGTTTATTAAAATGTGATAGGATTCATCAACGAATCCATGTAAGCCTTCTAGAATTTAAAAAAGTTATTATAGGAAGATTTTTTTCCATTACAAATGTAATTGCTTTAATAAATGTACAGCTATTTAGAGTTTCAACTTATTGTGTGTCAGTTTGATATATTTTGCTTATTAGAGAATTTGTCAATTTCACCAGAGTTGATTAATTTATTACATCACTATATTTATGTCTCACTGTTATCCTCCAGTGTCTGTAGGGTCTGAAATAGTGTCCTCTCATTCCTCTTGACCTTGCTAATTTGTATTTTTCTTTTTTATTCTTTATCTCTGGTGTTGAAGTTTTATTATTTTCATTATTTTTTAAAGAATTACTTTTATTTTTAGATTATTTGGGTTTTTTTTGTTGTTTCCTGCTCTTATTTTTATCGTTTTTTCTATTCTACTTTTGGTTTCATGTCCTCTTTTCTAGGTCCTTGAAATGGAAGCTTAGGTCACTTATTTTAGATCTCCTTTTATAAGTATTTAAAATTATAACATTTATCTAAGTATTATGCTTGCCATACATCACAGATTGGAGGTTGCATTTTGATTATCATCCAGTTTAAAATGTTATCTAGTCTCCTGTGATTTCTTCATAGACCTTTTGGTTATTTACAAATGTGTTGTTTAATTTGTAAATATTTTGTATTTTCAAAGGTATTTTATGTTATTGATTTCTTAATTTAATACCATTTTGATCAGATAATATATTTCATATGAGACTTGTTTCACAAGCCAGCATATGAAGAGATCTTGTGAGGGGGGCAGATTTGTTCCATGGCTTGGGCTGCTCAGAGTCCTAAGTCATTATATACTGCACACACACCTGCTGCAAGTATTTAAAACTTTCAGCTAGATTTTTCATACTTTATTCTATGGAGCATTTTTTCTCCTGTCTTTGCCAGGTAAGAGAACAGCATCTCTTTTGCTATAAAGAAATTGTCACTTTCTGAAGTTTAGTTCACTTAATTTTCTCAGCTCTTTGATTTGTTCAGAGAAAAAGAAAAAAAAAATCCCTGATGCTTACAGCTTATCTGGCTTGTTTTGGTTGTTAGGTGAGAGAGAGTCTCCTGTAACCTCATACACCCTAACTGGAAGTAGAACCCCCACTCAGGGTCTTCTTTGAAGAGAGTGGAACTTAGAATTATTATTTTTTATTGTAGCAAAGTATACATAAAATTTCTCATTTTAACCATTTTGAAATACACAATTCAGTGGCTTTAAGAACATTCATGTTGTTGTGCAGCTGTCACCACCAGCTTTCTATGGAAAGTTTTCATCTTCCCAGACTGAAGCTGTGTGCCTGTTAAACAGTGAGTGACTCCTCATCTCTTCATCTCCTCCACCCCATCACTGGAAGCCACCATTCTTCTTTCTGCTCTATGAATTCAACTGCTCCAGTACCTCATATTAATGGACTCACACAGTATCTGTCCCTTGTGACTGGCTTATTTAATTTATCCTATGATGCCATTGAGGTTCATCCATGTTATAGTACATATCAGAATTAAGTATATGTCAGAATCGGTATATATCAGAATAAAGCTGAATAGTATTCCATTGTATGTATATACTGCATTTTGTTTATCCATGCATCTGTCTTAGGTTGCTTCCACCTTTGTTCTTGGTGGGGGTGTTGATATTGTTGTGATAAGTATGGGTGTACAAATAACTGTTCTTGTCTGTGATTTTATTTATCTGGGGTATATACCTAGAAGTAGAGTTGTTGAATTATTTGGTAATTCTATTTTTTAATTTTTGAGGAATTGCCATGCTGTTTTCCAGAAGGGCTTTGCATCAAGGTCTTCTTAAAGTCAGTATAAAGTTTAATTTTAATTGGAAAACCTTAAATCTGTAATAGACAGAGTAGACATTTATGTAGACAGAGTCCAGGAAGCCATTTCTGTAGATCAGAGGCTCAAAAACAAAAGACAAGTGAATGACTGCATTTTCTGAATAACACATGGCTAATTCGGTTTCTATTAATCTGCAAACAATAAACTCATGTCATTTCCAAGGAGATGATTATAATCTAGAGCACAGGAATGTCCTTTCAAAGGGAAAGGATATTACCTCAGCTTGGCAGAGATGGTGACTCGTGACATGGGTACATAAAATATAAAAGAGAAACTGCTTAATGACAAATTTACTCAGCTTCTATGATCCCCTCTACCTCACATTTGCAGTGCTTTGCATAGGAAGCCTAGGAAGTAAGGTTAACAGGTCTTAAAAGAGAAGAATGTGCCCCAAGAATTCTCTCCTCAGTCGTGCTTTTTTTGCAGTCCTTAAAAACCAGCATGGAAATATGAGTGCTGCAGTAAAAAAAGGGAGCAGGAGCAGAAACAAATAGCTTACAAAAGAAAAAAACAAATGTCCCCCACATATGAAAAAGTTCAGCCTCAGCAGATGAGAGTAAATAAAAAGAGAAGATAATAGGCTGTATGGGCTGGCAGTCCTCAAATGTTTCTGAGATACTCTGATAGATGATTTGTTCTTATCAACAATCCTGAAAGTATATACTTCATAAACTTAAAAACGGAGACTTTGTCTTGAAATAATCACAAATAAATTGAAATATTTATCTAAAATATTTCCTGCACTGTTGCTTATGACAGGGGAAAATTGAAATGAACAAACATGTATTACAACAGAAGACTGATCGATCAATGCATTTGTGTGATAGTCATAAAAAGCCATTTTGAGTAAGGATTCAAATAAGGTTGGGTAAAACTGGAATCATGCTACCACAGAAATATAGAAATGCACACACACCCTAATAGAGAGAGAAAGGACTGATTTAAGATAATTACACTAAAAATCCACAGTATTTATTACTGGATAGTAGAGTTTATTTCCCCCTTTTTTGTGATTTTTTTCTGTATCTAACATTTTCCATATTCTGTGTTTACCATGTTTACTATTACTTTTATAATTAAAAAACATCTTGAAATAAAAGTATAAACTTAAGAGAGATTTTTATTGAGCATTTACTCTGGGGCTTTGGGAGTAAAATTAAATTAATTTAAATGGTCTATTAGAGTGAACAAAATATTCTCATCAGATCCCTCTCTGCCAGTTTCCCCACTCTTATTTGGGAGGACGTTGAGCATGTAATATTTCAAGTTCCACAAAAATCACCCAATCACCCATGTTATATTAGTCATGGTAATTGTAAGCAGTATCTGGAGACATCAAAACACACCAAGAAAGTAAACTACTAGTGAACCCTGCCCCCTTTTAATGATGGAGTACAGTGATCCCAAAGCCACAGACTCTACTGTCTGATTCAACAGTTCACTTGAGAAAAATGTCTCAGTTACACAGGGAAATCTAAAGCACTGGGATATGATTTACAAAAATTAAATTGGCAAGGAATGTGGCAATAAAAAGTTGTCTAATGTGTTCCAGGACGATGGTGAGGAGATGATTTAAAATAGCCAAGGGCAAGAACAACTTAAAATCAACTGCTGAGTGGTGAATATTTTCAGAGCTGTCTGAGTCTTGCGTTGAGTGCATAGCATTTTAGTTCAAAGGCTGTGGTCCATTTCAGGGTTTGGCAGGAGAAAGCAAGAGGCCAGCTGAATTCTGGCCAGAGGATTGAACAGAGAATTCAGACTCCTGTGCCCAGCCCTGCTCACACTCAGATACAACAATGGTTCTTTCTACTTGTTTGAAATGCAAACCAGTCACTTTTCTGTTTCTACAGTAGTAACCAAGGAAATCATCTTTGCAGAGCTTTTAGGATGGCTTTTCTCTCTTTTGCTCTGTTACCCTTTTCATATTGCCTCATTTTATCTGTAAAATAAGAGGTACAGTAGATTGTATAGAAATTCTCTTCCAAATCTAACATTCTAGGTGGGATTTCATGTGGTCATGGGCATGAGGTCAGTGAATTGATTGGCAGCCTCTACATGTCTTTCCTTGGGACTATAGCAATGTCCTGCATGGCTATATCTTGATCCATGACTAACATATGTACAACAACGGTTCCATAATATTTTAATGGAGCTGAACAATTCTTATGCCTAGTGACATCCTAGTGATAATAACATCACAGTGCAATACATCACTTATGTGTTAAACCTACTGTACTGTCAGGTATATAAAGGTATATCATATACTTTATCAAGCAGTACATAATACTTCATAGTAAAGTCTATGTTACTGGTTTATATATTTTCAGTGCTATCATTATTATAGAGTATATGCTTTCTACTTACTAAAAAAAGTTTGCTATAAAACAGTATGCCACATTACCCTGCCAGCAGCCTCCAACATGTCATGTTAACCTCCCATGATCATATCATTTTCTCTTCTGCTTGATTGAGTTATCATTTTAAAAAAGATTTTATTTATTTATTTTTAGACAGAGGGAAAGGAGGGAGAGAGGGGGGGAGAGAGAAACATCAATGTGTTGTTGCCTCTCGCACACCCCCTACTGGGGACCTGGCCCGCAACCCAGGCATGTGCCCTGACTGGGAATTGAACTGGTGACTTTTTGGTTTGCAGGCCCGCACTCAATCCACTGAGCTACACCAGCCAGGGCTCTTGTGCTTGATTTAACCTTTTTTTTGTTCTGTACATCATGGCCCCCTAAGCATAGAAAATCCATGCCTGATATTGCCAGTAGGAGGTCATGTTAAGTGAATGGCCTGGAAGCAAAGTGATTAAGGACTACAAAGGTGAGAAATCATTGCTCACTGGTCAGGCACGTTCCATTTCATCATAGCTGTGATCTTGAAGAAGAAGAACAAAGTAACAGAAGTGGTTAAAGGAAATGCTTCATTGAAGACAATGAGTCTAACAAAAACTCGCAAAGGTCCTGTATCAGACACAGAAAAACTTCCAATGGCATGGATTGGACACCCCGCATGGAAGTATATCTTCCTTGGTACATTGACAGTCACATCTAAAACAGAAAGTCTGCTTGTGATATCACAACAAAAGTTTAGACCCAACTACATTACAATGTTGAATTTACTGCCTTCTCTGGTGGTTTAAATGATTCGAGAATAGTTCTTCAGGACATACAGTGAAAGCAAGCGGTGAGTCATGAGTGCTGATGGGAAGGCAGCTGAGGAATTTTTGAAAACTCTGGATAAACTGATGGTGGATGAAAATGATTTGCCAGAGCAAATATTCAGTGTGGAAGAAACCTCCCTGTTCTGGAATGAATGCCTGAAAGGACCCTCATCCATAAGGAGGCCAAGACAATGCCAGGTTTCAAGGCCTTTAAAGACAGAATAGCAGTCTTGCTTGGGGCCCAGTTGCAGTGTACAGATTGAAAGTTTCTGTGATCTGGAGCAGTGAGCACCCACGATGGCCAAGCATATCACTAAGCACACACTGCCATTGCCCCACATTAGCAATAAGAAGTCATGGATGACCCTACTCCTTTTCCAACATACACTCCTAAATTGCTATACCAACAAAATGAAGAAACACTCTGGAGAACATAGCTTTCAAGATTTTGCTTATTGTTGATAATACTCCTGGATATTTTCTTTCTAATGGTGATCTTCATCCTAATATCAAAGTAGTGTTCTCCTTCGAAACACCACCTCTTTGATGCAACTAATGGGTCAAAGAGTTACAGCAGGTTTTAAGGCCTACAATCTAAGAAGCACCTTTGCCCAGGCTGTCACTGCAACTAAGAAAGATGCTGATAAAATTCCTGAAGGATTACAACATCTATGATGGCATCAAGAACCTTGCTTGGACTTGGGAGGTGTCACCAGGTCATGTAGGAATGGCATCTGGTTGAAGTCACTTGAGAAGTTCATCTATGACTTCCACGATTTGCCAAGGATGAGGAGGTAGAAAAAAATTAAAAAGGCTGTGGTTGAGCTGACAAACAACTTTCATTTGAATGTGGTTGAGGATGACATTGAGGAGACCTAGAAATTGTTCCTGAGAAACTGAGTAATAAGGAGTTCTGGGAACTGGTACAGGAATACATAGTTGAAGAAAAGACAAGAGAAAAGGAGACTGCAGAAAAAGAGCAAGAGCCCCCAAGAACATTCACAGTAAAGGGTTTAACAGAAGCTTCTGTAGACCTCAACAAGTCTGTAGAAAAAGACTTCTTTTTTATGTAGACTTCTGCATAAAAAGCTTGAAACACAGACCTCAGATACTGAAAGGTTTTAATTAATAGAGTAGAATGTTCATGGTGCATTATCTGCTTACAAGAAAATCTATGATATAAAAAAATAGAAACAAACTAAGCAAACCACCATGGACATATTCCTGGAAAGAGTGACACCCCACAAGAGGAGCTTCAGGCAGGTGTCCCAGAAGAAGGTCTCGTTATCCAAGGAGATGACGGCTCCATGCATGATGTTTCTCCTGAAGATGTTCCACTGGGACAAGACACGGAGGTGGGTGACAGTGGTATTGGTGATCCTCACCTAGACTAATGTGTATATTTGTGTCTTAGTATCTAACAGTAAAGTTTAAAAGGTAAAATATACGTATAAAATTTTAAAAATAGAATAGATTATAAATTTAGATATAAAAAAGTACTTTTGTACAACTGTCCAATGGTATATGTTTTAAGCTGTGTTATTACAAAAGAGTGAAAAAGTTAAAAAATAAAAACTTTATAAATTAAAAACATTACAGTGAGTTAAGTTATTAAAGAAAGATATTTTATAAATTTAATACAGCCCAGGTGTACAGTGTTTATAAAGTCTACAGTTGTGCATGGTAATGTCCTAGGCCTTCATATCACTTACCACTCACTCACTCACTCACTCACCAAGAGCAACCTCCCTTCATGGTAAGTGCTCTGTACAGGCGGACTACTTTTATCTTTTATATCATATTTTTACTGTTCCTTTCTATGTTTAGGTATGTTCAGTTACATAAATAATTATCACTGTATTACAATTAGCTATGGTACTCAGTTTCATAACATGCCCTACAGTTATAGGCTTGTAGTCTAGGAGCACTAGGCTATACCATGTGGCCCAGGTGTGTGGCATGCTATATAATCTAGGTGTGTGTGAGTGTACTTGGTGATGTTCACACCATGAGGAAATCACCTAATGATGCTTTTCTCTGAATGTAGCCCCTTAGTTAAGTGAAATATGACTGTACATCTGCCAATATCTCTAAATAGAAAGCGTACAATGGTGAATTGCCCAGATGCTTCCAAGTGTCCAGATGTTTGGCATGGAGGCCTAGCATGTGAGTGATTGACTAAATTGCTCTATTTTTCATTCAGACATTTTGGCTTCATTCAGGCACAACCTCTCTCCAGACCCGGAAGAGAATTCTACATAAATGTCAGAACATAATGTGAAGACCAACAGAAAAATGTGGATTCTGAGCTCATTTTCTTACACAAATAAAGGCTAACTCAGACTTCTTATAGATAAGAGAGGCAAAGATGCCTCTCTTTCATGTCATCTCTTCAATTATTCCACTTTGATCTCTCAGCCTAAATATAAGGTTCATGATCCTAGATGGTTTGGGCCCTTAGAAAATGTAGTGACTAATGAAGTAAACAGGCAAACTCACTTTAGTCCAGCCACCAGATAAGTCAAAGTTACAAATAAAAGGGGTGAACATCTGAAGGCAGTCTCTCTCCTTTGGCTATTCCCTGCTCTCTCTACAAACAAAGCCATGAGCATGCCTCAGGGGCCATTTCCTTATCTTTAGCCCTACTTATTCATCATCCTCAGAAATATGTCTATTTTCATAATATCTGTAATCACCTCGATGTGACCGTGGAGGGAGGATAGGAATGAAGCTAAGCTGCTCAGCACCTCAAAGCAATGTCTTCATATCCTAGTGGAGGAACACATTGCAACTGTTAAAAATGTGAGGTAACTTTTAAATAACTATAAAAAGAGTTACATATATCGTGAAACATAATATGTTTATATTTACTAGGGGAAAGTAAATATTGTAAAATTCTGTTGGAAATCAAGGAATAAAAAAGCAGCCATTCATTTATTTTAACAAATATTTTTGAGCACTCTAAAAATACTCTCTATCAATAATCTAGTATTGTAATGCTGAATAACAAACTAGCCCAAAATCCAGTTTTTAAAGCAATACATCTTTTTTTGCACATGATTCTGAGGATCAGCAGTGTGAGCTGGGCTTGGTTGGGCAGTCCTCTCACTCTTGGCTGGTGTTGCTGTTGCAACTGCAGTGTTTGTTGGGAACTGGCTCATCTACAATGGCCTCTAGTAGGATAGTGGCCAGCCTCTGTTCCTCAGAGTCTCTCATCCCCCAGCAGGTTATCAAAGCTGGCTCTCAAAGTGACAGCAGTATTCCATGAGAGCATGTAGGACTGTGTAAGGTCCATTAAGGCTTGGACTTGGAAATGGTACATCACTGCCATCATAGTTTTGTGGGCAAAGCAAGTCAAATTAGCCCAGATTCAAGAAATAAGAAAATTGACTCAACTTTTGGATGGGAGAAACTGCAAAATCAAGTTGCAAAGAGTACGGAAACACAAAAAGGTAGAAACTGGGGTATTCTTTAAAAAAACCACCACAACCTTCCAGATACAGTTTCTCTGCCTTCACACACTCTAAGTTCTGGGTGAACTACATCCACAGAGCCTCATGCCCACTATCTCCTGGCTGGGTAGAGTCAATGAGAAATCAGAGGCAGGAAAGATATTAGCTAGAAGGAAGACAACAAATTTGTTCCCTCGCTTCCTCAGGCTGGTTTTCTACCTTGACCAAACATTTGTCTTCTCAAGTGCTAACACAGAGGCAGACTAGGTGTCAAATGGGATCCAGGTCCATGGGAAGTATGGGTTTGGGGCAGGTTCTTTTAGTTGGCATGGTCAGACAAGATCTTTCAGAGGAGAAGAATTTTTAGCATAAATCTGAATGGTAAGAAGGAACAAACTTTGTAGGAAGACAAAAGTGTCCAGTGAAGTATTTCAGGCAGAGGGACCTCTGTGCTGTAGACAAGACTCATCTGCCATATCACCAGCTCTTTAGTCACAGCTATTGGTGAATAACCTGCCACAATCACCACATATTCTAAAGTAAAACAATCATTTTCTGGTTCTCCTGTAATCCTCATGCTCTTCCTTCATCTTGCCTAAAATAAATAGCCATATACACAACAAACAGGGTCATACTAAGAATTAAATGATACAATATAAATAGATCTGTTTAGCACAGTGTCTCGTATTTAGTTGATGCCTAAAAAAAATTTTAAATGCATTTCACTACTTTATTTTGCTTTTTTCTGAATCAAAGTAATATTCACACATGGCAGCTGTAGCAAACACCATCAGTGCCCTGCCTTTATCCCTCATCTTTTCTGGTCCTGTGACTGCTGACTGAGGGCATTGCTGAACCTGAGGGCTTTCTTTCTGGAACCGCAGCAGGTGGCTCTGCCCTCTCACGAACAGTGGGCTGTTCAAAGCTTTGAGAATTGAGCAACACCCTGGGAGGAACCGTCAGCCCCTGCCTGCTGGGGCCCAGTGAATAAGTACCCCCAGTTCCCTTGCTTTTCAGGTAAGGTACATATGAGGTTGGATTATGCTATTTTTAGTTTCCCCTTGGAATTAGCTCTAGTTACTCATTGTGGGAGCTGCTTTAATAACCTAATCATTATTGGTTCTCCTTCTTCCCTATATCATTTCCCCCACTCCCTTGCAGGTGTTCTTTGTACCTCCCAGTAGACAACTTGTCTTCAAGTCCTGATTCAAGGTCTATTTATGTGGGAAACCAAAGTAACCCAGTAGCAGTTAAATAGAACAGACTAGCCTCTAATAAAAGTCAAGGATCCCATTCCTTCCAAGTCCTACTCCTCAAAGAGGAATTTTATTTATTTCTTCAGTTCTTAGTTCTTTTTTGGTAACTTCAAAATTGTAGATAAAATGCTGATATCTCTTTATTTTAACATAACTAATATAAATGATATCTATATACTTCCTAATATGAAAGATGAATATTTAGTCACTTTACTGATTTCACCCTCATTCTTCAATATTTGATATGTATATTATTATTTGGTTCTGTTATTGGCTATATTTAATTTTAAAATAATATATTTAACCCCAATGTTTCTCAATATATAAGCTTCAGGCAGTATATATTGACACTCAGTTACATTAATAATGGTTCCATGACCTTCTCAAGGCCACGCTTCTACCACCTAACGTCCATCAATTGTACTGTACTCTTCCTGTTTTAAGGTCATTAATATTTACCTCCCACAACCTCCATAAAGCCTTCTCTGCTTTGTCTGTAAGTTGAATCTAAAAGTAAAATAAACTATACTACATACAATTTTAGATTCTAAAAGTTGAGAAATTACATATAACAGTAGTTCCACCTTACCTATAGTTTTGTTCTCCACCATTTTAGTTATTTGCAGTCAACTGCAGTCCAAAAATATTAAATGGAAAATTTCAGAACTAAAACAATTCATAAGTTTTAAATCGCATGCCATTCCAAGTAGGGTGAGGAAACCCTGAGCTGTCCTGCTCTGTTTCACCTGGGAGAATCGTCCTATTTGTCTGTCCTCCTCACATTGTACATACAGTAAAATGAGACGGAGAGACGGAGAGATTACACTCATATAACTTGTATTACAGTATATTGTTATACAATCTCATTTGATGAATGTTTGTTGTTAATCTCTTATAGTGACTAGTTTGTAAATTAAACCTTATAACAGGTATGTATGTATAGAAAAAAACTGGGTATATGTAGGGTTTGATACTATCTGTGGTTTCAGGCATCTACTGGGGGTCTTGAATATAAACCCTAAGGATAAGGTGGGACTACTGTACATATACATATGTCCCAATAAAGCATATGCTATGTATATTTTGCAACTTTTAAAACATACTTCAGCCCTGGCTGGTGTGGCTCCATGGATTGAGTGTTGGCCTGAAAACCAAAGGTTGCTGGTTCAATTCCCAGTGAGGGCACATGTCTGGGTTGAGAACTAGGACCCCAGTAGCGGGTGCTTGAGAGGCAACCGCACAATGATGTTTCTCTCTCTCTCTTTCTCCCTTCCTTCTCTCTGCTAAAAATACATAAATAATATCCAAAAATATATACTTCAAAATGATGTGTTTATTACAATATTATTGACTATATTCACTATGCTAACCCTGTGACTATTGTAACTACTAATTTGTACTTCTTAATCCCATCACCTTATCAGGGAATCACTTTGTAAGTTTTATAAAAGTCTAGCCATTATGCTGTACACCTAAAATAAATATAATATTGAATGTCAACCATAATTTAATAATTTAAAAAGAAATTTTTAAATGTCATTTTTTTAACAGTTGTTAAACTCCTACTATGTGCCAGGGGTAGCTACCTAATGAGGATACAATGATGATCAAAACACTCTCAGTCCTGGCTCCGGCTGGTGTGTCTCAGTGATTGGACTATTGTCTGGGAACCAAATGGTTGTGAGTTCAGTTTTAATTGGGTTCATCCACAGTCTGGGCACATGTGACTCACAGGCCAGTTGCGCATGATTTCTGGTCAGAGATAGATCCCCAATCTGGGTGCAGATCTCTTCTCTCCCTTCCTCTCTGTCTCTAAAAAAGCAAATAAAGATGTCCTCCAGGTGAGGATTTAATAAAAAAGACTCTCAGTCTATAGCCTCAAAAGAACTGATGGGAAAGATAAAACCAAGCACATGAATAAAGAACCACATATCTGTAAGTGCTCCAAATGAAAATACAGGATATTTGGGTAGCTTGCAATAGAGAAACCTGATTCATACAGGAGGGTCAAGAAAGACCTCTTGAAAGAAGTGGTATTTACTCTGAGACATGAAGGATGAGTAGACATTACTCAGTGGATAGTGATTAAGATGATGTTTATGTTTGGATTTGTTTGGGGAGTGAGACAAGCAAATGTAATGGCAGTGAGGAAGGAAGGAGCTTGTCATTAGGAGCTGGCCAAAGCCTTGGGTGCCATACTGAGGATTTGGCTTTTACTCTAAGCTCGGACAGGAGAAACCACCAATGAGGTACAACAGGAGTCAAATGGTGACAGAGGTCTTGCCTCTGCTGATGGAGGACCAACAAGGATGATTTTGTGACTAATAAATGCAATCATAGCATAGTGTACGGTGTATAGGAAGTGTTTAATACATATTTATCATTATTAAATTCAATTATAATGAATTGGAAAATTATAATGATTTAAATTCTCTGAGCTTCATCTGCCTTCCTTGTAAAATAAGGGCACTATCCATTCCAAAGTAGAAATTCAATACAGGGGACATGTAAGAAACTATGAAACATAAATGATTTTTGTTAATGGATGGATATGGCCAGTGTGGTGGCCTCATTTCTCTTTTCATCCTGAGGATGTTTTCATTAAGGTGGAAATTACTCTTGGCTCTCGGAAAATAAACCTGCATGTGCGTGTAGCCTAGCTATGGAAGTGCGACTGGCTTCCTTGCTTTGACACAAGTGCTTTTCTTCCTGAACACTCAACACAGCTTGTGTGTGGGAGTGAAGGTGTCTGCCAGGAATTGCAAAGCGAGCGTTCAGCCTGGGTGCATGAGCCTTGGCATTCTTCCTGCCACAGTTGCCAAAGTACCCAAACCTGAGAGCAGCAGCACTACAGGTTTAATGATCCACTGATGGAAGCTTTTAGAAATGTGTGGTTTCTATTTGTGCCAATGGGGAGTTTTTCCTCTGGTCCCCATTTTCTGCAGGTGGTCCATTTAATTTAACTTCCAGCCCCTACTTCCTGATTTGATTTAGGGAAGTTACTTGTCTTTTCCATACATTTCAAATTCCAGAATTCTTTACACTTCCTGTGCTTTCTCCTCCCCTCATTCTCACCATCCTCAAACTGCAGTGCAAAAAAACATTTAAAACAATCTTACAGAATAAAAAAATTTCCATGAATCTGAACCAAATCTGGCATCATTTATACCTGAGCAGACATTTGAGTCTGTGGCCGGAAATGGCTTGCTTCAACCCCTGAAGTTTTTTTTTTTTTTTTTTATGACCCTATTTTAATGGTTTGATTTTGACAAATCCTGGGCTCCTGCTGAAAGGAATACATGAGACACCTCATTGCTTTAACTGGTGACAGCAGTTTATGAAGTCTAGGCTAGTTCAATGAGGCAGAGCTAAAGACTGTTTAAGAAAAGAACAGGAGTTTCCAAGTTGGTCAAGCCCTGACAGGGTAAAGTCCTAGGCACACCATCACCCTTGAGATTAGAAGAGGAAGGCTTTCCAGAGGAGGTGATGCTTCAGTGCAGAAGCTTAGAGGATTAGAAGGCATATACCCATGAGGCCCTTGTAGGTGGAAGCAGAAGCACCAAAGGATGCAATGAGCAGACCCAGGAGGTTTTGAGTATTTTCTTCCAGGAGGAGTAATAAGAATACTCAATACAAAGGAACCTGGACAGCACATAGGGCCTGAGGCCTGATGGAGGATTTGGAAACTGGAGTGAGAATCCACCCAACATGTGCTTGAGTGTGCATGTGGGTGTGTGCCTGCATGTGCATGTGAGGTACCTGTGGGTACATGTGGATATGTGCCTGTGTGTGTGCGGGTGCCTGTGCACATGCATGGGTTTGTGCCTGTGTGTGTAGATATAGTAAGTAACGTAAGACTTATGCTCCACATTGTCTCAGAGACATAGCAAACCTTAGGCAGCCGCCATCATTTCCTTACTCCTTTGGAGTTGCACTCTCTGGGGGTGACTAGGAAGGAAAGCAGGAGTTCATACATAAGGCAATGAGAAACTCTCAGCTAAGATGCCATTTCCACTGAGGGGTCTTCAATATCCCTGGGAAGCAGTGCACTGAGGTGATTGAGCCTGTGTGACTGGGAAACAAACCAAACACAAATAAAATACATTTCCTGCCCTGGCTGGTGTAGCTCAGTGGATTGAGCACGGGCCTGCGAACCACACGATTGCAGTTTGATTCCCAGTCAGGGCACATGCCTGGGTTGCAGGCCAGTTCCCAGCAGGGGACTCACAGGAGGCAACCACACATTGATATTTCTCTCCCTCTCTCCTTCCCTTCCCCTCTAAAGATAAATAAATAAAATTAAAAAAAATATATTTCCTATCTGTGTGCCTCACTTTCCTCATCTGTGAAGTGCATATTTGGGGGGTGCCTTTTATGAGAAGAAGGGGAATATTCTCAGGTTCTCACTTGAGACTAGGGGTCTGAAATCTTGATCACTGCAGGGATAAACACAGTACCAGCCCTCAGGGCTGCACTTGCTCATCTATTGTTTCAGACCACAGAGTGATAACCTCTCTCTCTTTGTGACCTATCCTAACCCTCCCTTTTCTGCTGGTTGCCTTATTATAATTTGAGGGAGCTGTCTGCTCACCCCTAATGTTAAACATGGGACAAAAATGTCTAGTAAGACCCGGGACCCTAGCATCTTTGTGTAGAACATCAGAATATCCTAAGAGAACGGGCTGACAGTGACCAGTGGGGAGAGGGGAGAGAATTTCAGGGGAAATAGGGGAGGGATTTAGAGGAACATATATAAAGGATACATGGACAACAACTGAGAAGGGTGGAAATGGGAGGGAGGGGGGAGCATGGGGGTGAGATGGGATGGGAGTAATAGACAGAAAACTGTACTCGAAAAATAATTAAATAAAAAATTGGGGAAAAAAAAAGAATATCCTAAGAGCTCAAGAGATCATGCCAGTTCCCAAAGATGAAGGATGAGGTTCACTTCAGGTGATATGCTGTGTAAAGCTATAATAGAAGGTTTTGTTTTGTTCCATCTTTAGCTCCTGTAAGTCATGGTCAAATCTATAAAACTTTCAGGCAGGTTTAAGGTATAAGATGGTTTATTTTTGTATGAACCCAAAGCTTTCCAAGGATAGTAAAACTGTGTTCAAATTCAGCTATAAATAGCTCTGTAACAGGGTGCAGCCAAGGAGGGGTTTGTAATGGGGTCCAGAACTCAGGATGTTCAGGATATATTAAAGAAAAATATATGTATGATGTCCTCACCTCTACCAGTATGAGCTGGGAGATGGGACACATGGAGCAGGGCCATTGAGAGCTGTTTTGCATGGCAACAGCTTTGCAGCTAACCTCTGGCATGGTCATTTAACATATCTACAGCCTTTACACTGGTTGCATAGATATGTTAAATAGCTGTGGCCATTCTTTGAGCCAGGGAGATGGGAGTGACTTCAAACCAGGATGCAACTGGGAAGCAACTCCCCTGGTTACAGCACCTGCATGAGAGTTTGGAGATGATTGGCTCCCCGCCATGGGGCCATGCCTGCCTGGACTTACTATGACAGCCCAGTAAAGCTGGATGAACACAGAAATGCTGGCAAGTGTAACTGACTGTAGGAGAAGTCAGAAATTGGGCTTCAGAGGAAGATTGGCAGTGGGAGTAAAACTCAGGCATGGCAGCCATACCAGTCAGGACCACTTAGCTTTGGAGGAGTTGAGACCATGCGGCTTGGGTGACAGTCAGGACCACGCAGCTCTGCTGTGCTCTCTTTTGCCGTCTGGCTTAGGCAGGAGGAGAGACTTTGCCTGGAATAAAAGGGATAAAAGAACTCTTGCTGGTGGGCCATGAGAAGGCACCACATGACTTTGGATAAACTGGAGATCATGGCAGCAACACAGCTGATGGTGCCAGTAGCCTGAATCACGGACTTCTACTCCTTTTTCTGAGATACGGCACCCTGAACTGAGCAAAGGGGAGACGGAAGAATTGTACATGTTTGTGGGTATTCTAAAGAACTTTAGTATTTTTATGAAGACATTAAGTCATTACTCTAAGCCTGTATAACTATTAAATAAGTACTTTCTTTCCTTTTCACCAATCTCTGGCATTGAGAGACATCTTTCCTCTGGAAGTGGGCAAAGCAAACCTAGTATGGGAGGGGGAATCCCCAGAGAAAAAGGAGGTGTCCTTTTGGTAATAGTATATTGTTCACCCCACCTGTCCTGGTCTGCTGTGTAACAGCTCATTGCTTTCTTTCAATGATTCTACATCTCAAAGAGGGCCTCACACTACAGAACACTCTGACTGTGAGAAGACACACAGTTGACCCCACAGATGGATGATGGCTAGGAGGATTAAATAAAATGTGGGAACACATGTAAAGCCCCTAAACAAAGAAGAAGCTTATAAGAGTCGAGTTCTTTCTTCTGTGTATTCTGAGTTGGAGTCAGCCCTTCCCTCCCCTGTGCTGGCATGTACTGCTCAAGTTGCTGGGGCAGCATCTTCTCTCTGCATATTTTTCATATCATCCTATGTCAGCCCTCTAGCTGGACTGTGAGCCCTTGAGAATTCCTGGGGTCTGGTCTTATTCATTTTTATATTCTTCATGATCAAATGTATCCAAAACATTAGGAAGGACACAAGCCCCACAATTAGGGCCACTTCTGTCTTGACAAGCCTCCCTAAGAACTTACTGAGCTTTAACAACTCACTGTGGCTTCTCTGGTTTTTGAAACCTTACTTTATTTTCATCCTTCCTCTGTACCTCTCAAAGGAATAGAAAGTATAAGCTTATTTCCTAATTTAAATTTAAATTGATTTGGTTTTGACCACTTGGCTTGAACCCCTAGTGACAGGGTCCTGATAGACAAGTGCAGTGCATCATGGTGACAGTGGGCAAAAAGAGAGAACACGCCCCTTGTCTGTCTAGAGAGGAAGGTAGCAGACCCTTTCTGATCACAGACAATTTCACCTTCTCACTACAACGGACACTTCAACCCTCTGCTTTCTCTAGAATAGAGTTTCTCAAAGTGTGACCCGTGGACCAGCAGCATCACCATGCTCTTGGAACTTATTAGAAATGCAAATACTCTAGCCCTTCCCCAGACCTCCTGATTAGGAGCTTGTGGGTAGAGCCCAGCAATATGCCTTCTAATAAGCCCTCCAGGATATTCTGCAGAACATGGAAGACTGAGGACCATAAATCTTCTAGCATCACCAGAGCTGGACCCAGGTTTTTTGCCTGCGCTGTGGTTGCTTTTCTGAAGAAAGTGGAGGGGTGGTTAGGTTTGCATTCAACCAGTTTGCTGGCAGGTCGCTGAGCTAAATAGGCCTCTCATGTGCTATAACTAGGCTAAACAAGGACTTGTTTTCTTTTTCTAGTTTTTGCCTTAAATCTTTGGAGCCCTAAAGGTAATGAAATTTTAGCAGAATTAGAGAAAGGGTGAAGTAAACTTTAGATAAGCAGGTATTCTCTGGTGCCTTGAAGCTTATCTGCTTCTGGGTGGGGCAGAGAGGAAGAGCATATGTGTTTCTGTATTTCTTATCAGCTCCACGTAAGACTCTGCAGGACAGAATACCCTAAAATGCCAAACCAGGTCCAACTGCAAAACCTTCCCATGTGTCAGGTTGCTTTAAATGAACTTTATGGGTAGGGATAGAAGATAATCAGAGAAATAAAAGGGAGTGTAATTATGAATGTTTAAAGTAGTCATGGAGCTGGCTTAGGGAGAACCCTGCACTTTGTTCCTACCTCTGAACTTCCTTAGCTCCAAATTCAGGCACTAAGCTACTCTGGAGTCCATCACCAGCACCTGTGTGCTCAGGCTAGAGGAGCAGTGGCTGCCAGCACAATGTGGGATTCATCCCACTGACAGAGAATGGGGGCTGGATACTGTGCTGGTACTGGAGAAACAGCTCTGGAGAAGACAGGGCCCCTGCCTCAAGGTGCCAACAGTGCAGTGAGCCTGTGAATGAGTAATCAGGTAATTATAAACATCATGCTGCATCTTATTACAATAATTCTATGTAGGAACATTCAAATACTTGAGCTAATCTTAGATGGGCCAGTGAATGTTTCCCAAAGGAAGTGACTGAAATTAGAAGGATTAAAAAAAGTTGGGTGGTGACTAGTTGATTGGGAAGAGGGAGTGGGAGGGAGTGATGGGTGACAGAGAGGGTAACAGGCAAAACTGAGAGCACACAGCAATGGAAGATGACCTCGTGGGTCTGAAGCAGAGGTGAGGAGGGAGCATAGACATGATGGGGGAGCCCTACATCATGATGCTATTGTGGAGTTTCAGGCAAATGGACATTATAGACTTTTGATGGCATTTTAACTTAAGGAGATATTTGATTTGAATATAGTAGTCCCCCTTATCTATGGGAAACATATTCCAAGGCCCCCAGTGGATGCCTGAAATTACAGAAAGTATCAAATCTTGTACATACTCTATTTTTCCCATGCAAACATACATATGTATGTACTAAATCCACACATACATAAATACATTTTACATCTTCTCTTTGGCACATCTGAATTGCCAGCATCACTACTGCTGTGCTTTGGGGCTATTATCAAGTAAAATAAGGTGACTTGAACACAAGCACTGTGATACTGTGACAGTTGATCTGATAGCCGAAAGGGCTACCAAGTGACTACCAGGCAGGGAACATAGAGAGCCTGGAGAGGCTGGAACAAAAGGGTCAATGCATGTTCTGGGTGGAAGTGGAGATTTCATCATGCTATTTAGAGTGCCACACAATTTAAATTTTACAAATTGCTTACTTTTGGAATGATCCATTTAATATTTTCAGCCTGTGATTGACTGAGGGTAACAAACTATGGAAAGAGAAACTGCAAATAAAAGACCAGTGCCACCCAGGAGAAGTGGACTACAACTAGCAGATCTACAGCAAAAGAGCTATTAAAAGATAAAATTCCCACAGGTAAACTCAACAAAAATTCACTAGAACTATGTTAAGAAATTATTAAAATTCCCCTGAGAGACACAGAAGTAGACGTGGACAAACAGAAAGACATCTTCTGTTCTTAGTTAGGATGACTCCACATTATTAATATGTGGACTTCTCCAAAACTAGTATATATATTGTAAATTATTCCAATAAAAATACCAGTGCACTTACCTAACAAATATAACTTCCCCAAAAGCTAGAGGCAAAAGTTTTCTTTTCTGTTTATGCTTTCTCTTTTTATTATATGCATATGAGATGATGGATGTTAACTAAATTTACAGTAGTAATTATTTCACATATATTTCAGTCACTATGCCGTCTTCAAACAAGTATGCTATACACCTTAAACTTATACAATAAGCTATGTTCATTATACCTCAGTAAAGCTGGAAAAATATAGATAACCCTCCCCTAAAGTTTTCAGAGGCAAACACAAAGGGTATCACAATCCTTACCGAAGTGGTAATATTTTAACCATCAGATTTTTTGAAATGTAGATCTTTGATGTACTACCTCTGTTGATATTAAACTTCAGTTTTTGAATCTGTAAGCTTCTTCTCTATTCAAATGAAAATAATTTTATTTATAATACATTTTAGATGTCCCATATGACATAACACATCAGTGGGAAAAATGACAATATGAGTTTGGCCATAATCCTACAACATGGCAAAAAATAAAGCCTGCATTTTTTTCTTAAAAAGAAAAAAGACTACAGAAAATAATTGTAAAGCTTTAAAAAAAACAAGTAAGAGTAGCAAGGAAAACCCTAAACAGCAAGAACAGTGAAGGGAGTGGATTGTCTTATCAAATTTAAAAAAAATATTATCACATTTTTATAGCATTAGATTGGACACAGCCCAAATGCTCATCACTAACAGATTGGTTGAATAAACTGTGGTATGTCTATCACCTGGTGTGCTATGCAGTGAAAGGAAAGAATGGGAAAGATCTATATGTACTGAGAAAAAGTGATTTCCAGAATCTAAAAGCAGGTGCAAGCTAGTGTATTTAGCATGTAGTTTTTTCTTGTGTAAAAAAAATGAGAAAATAAAACTTATAACTGAAAAAATCTTTAAATATATTCAATAATTTTGATACCAATATTGTTTTAAGTGTTTACGTATAGTATAGAACAAGGCAAAGAAATTTATATCTCAATGTTAGTAGGAACCACTTTTTTATATAAAATTGAAGTTAAAGAAAAAACTATATTGTTAAATTTGAATTTGAAATATCAACATGAACTCAGTTTTTAAAAGTGTGTATATACTTTGTGTAAGTCCACTGAAAGAACTTAGAATCAATGATACCCTAGTAACAGGAGTACCCCTTAACACCTAGATTTGCTTCCTGAGTATCATTCCCTATGAGAAGTCAGTAAGGCTCCTCAGTGAAATTGCTAATTCAGATTGTGAGCAGGGAAAGTACAAAGTCTGAAATATTTTGTTGCCCAGAAAATAAGAAAGTATTCAGAAGAAAAATGAGGGCCTTTTAAAGGACAGAGAAGCCAGCTTGAAGAGGCTCTCATAGTCAAATTTAGTTTAAGAAAAGCAGCAAGGAGAATACCATCTATAATTGATTGAAACACACTGAATAAATAAAATTAAAGAGTCCATATTGATGCAAAGAATGAGAAAGAAAAAGGAAACAAGGAAGAGAGGAAGGGATGGATAGAGAGAAGGGTGGAGGGAGGGAAGGAGGGAGGAAAAAAGAAAAAAATCATTTGCTACCACTAAAAGTGATTACTGTACCAACACCTTATTCAAAAAATTAATAACTAAAGGAAAAAGGCAAGCATTTGCTCTGCTTTTTAAATGTAAAATATAGTTTATTAATTATGAAAATCTCTGAATAAATTGGCAGATAATGAATGTAAAAATATAATAAAATTATAAATTCACCTTTTGGAAATCCCCAGTGAAATAACTTATTCAGGCAAGTATAAACAATAGATCATGAAACTCTTAAGTCTGATGGGGAGCAGGATGTTCATACATGCCAAAATGCCCCCCAAAGTTTTCATGTTAATTGCAATGAAGGAAAGGCATTTTAGCCAAGTGGTCAAATTTAGCATCATTAATGGTAGGACATGTTACCTTATATGCCTTCTATGTGATATGTTATGAAATACAGAATATTACCTATGATCCATAGAATTCTTACAAAAAAATGTTCAACTTGAACCTTACTGACCCTTTAGATGTAACTTTCAGTTTGCAGGAGATAAATGAATAGAGGAAAAAGTTAAATGACACCACAATGAAGCAACAACAGGGTTTGGGACCTTCTGTTAGCCTATTCTCTTCGCAAAAGGCCAAGGAAGGAAATAAGATAGGGGACTGAAGAGATTTAACAACCAAATATACAAACTTTTACTGAGTCCTAGATCACAGATCATTGAAAAAAAAAGACATCTGGGGAAATTTGCATATGAATTGATGGTAGGTGATATTAGAGAATTCGTGTTAATTTTTGTAAGAAATATAATCATATTGTAAAATAGAGCATGCCTATTTTTAGGAGATTTGTGCTGAAGTATTCAAGTGTGAAATAGCATGATGTCTGCAAGTTGCTTTAAAATGGTTCAGTCAATCTAAACAACAAAACAAACAAGCAAGCAAAATATGACCAATGACACTCAAATACGGAACAGGCTGGCAGGGTCCAGAGGGGAGAGGGGAGAGAATCACAGGGGAAAAGGGGATGGACTCACATGAACAAGTATAAAGGACACATGGACAATAGCTAAGGTGGGGGGTGGAAATGGGAGGCAGGTGCGGAGCACTGGGGGGGGGGAGGCAAGGCTGGAAATATAAGACAGAAAACTGTACTTGAACAAGAATTAAATAAAAATAAAAATTAAAAAAAACCAATTGTAATAAAAAATAAATAAATAAATAAGTAAATAAAATGGTTCAGTCAAAAATAAAAGGACAGATAAGAGCAATAAGGCAAAAATTCTGTAAAAGCTCATTGTCCCATTTGTTCAACTTTTTTTTGGTAAGTTTTCAGAATAAAGCTAAATAGAAATTCAGAAATAAAAAATTAAAAGACAGACTGACCCCCAAGTTTTTCAATTGAGCAAATGTTCAGTAATTTAATGAGAACAAGGAACATGAATAAAACCTGGAAGAGAAGGAAAGGGTGATAGAGTCAAACAACAGGTCTTAATTGAGGGAGAGGGACTTTCTTCATTCTTTTTTTATGCCATGCTTAGATTGCTCCATACCTCTTTCTTCCTTTTGTTGGAAGCTATGAGAAGGCAAGATTAGGGAAAAAGTTCAGGAGGTCACTGGAAGGTCTTTGGTCTTGAATTTAGGTCTGAGGTTCAACTGAAGCAAGGTGACTAAGGTCACCTGAAGCAAATCTTCCAACATTGGTTTATCAGACAAATTCAAGGAGCAAATTCTATAAAAGTCAGTAATGAGTTAGATGTACTGGAAGGGAAGTATTAAGAATGACCCCAAGTTTCTGAATTATTCACTGAGGTGTAATAATCCTCAAAAGGCTTAAAAAAATCAAGCTCAGCAAAAACATGGAAATTTCTGAAACCTGCAATTAAATACAAAATTTTCTTGAACTAGACAAGATTCTGTTCATAAATGGAAATAAGCAATTTAAAATAAAACATTATTTTAACTTAAAGTGGATCATAAACCCAAATGTGAAATACAAAATTACAGAACTCCTAGAAGATAACATATAAAAAAAATCTCCCTGACCTTGGGTTTGGTGATGACTTTTTAGATATAACACTAAAGGCATGATTGATGAAAGAAAGAATTGATAAGCTAGATTTACTAAAGTCAAAAAGTTTCTGCTCTGTAAAAGATGCTATCAAGAGAGTAAAAAGACAGGCCTTGCTGGGAAAATATATTTGCAAAAGACATATCTGATTAAGAGCTGTTATACAAAATACACAAAGAATTCTAAAAAGTCAATAATATGAAAACATTATTATGTAACCACTGTGCATCCTGAATAGCCAAAGCAATCTTGAGAACAAAAAACAAAGCTCGGAAGCCTCATGCCTTCAATTCTAAACTATATTACAAAGCTATACTAATTAAAGCAGGATAGTATTTGGCATACAATGTACAAGATGGGACAACCTGTGGTGCTAGGAAATGAGGAAGCTAACAAAATTTACTGGGGTCATACTGAAAGAATTAGAGAAACAATTTGAATAGATTCCCATAGCCTTTATAATGAGACAATTTGAGCTTCAAAAATAATAATAACTTCAGAGAATTCAAGTATGCCAAATACATTTAAATTTATGAGCTCATATTGATACTAAAGAAATTGGTCACCTTTTCTCCCCATTATTTTGAAAATTTGTATAATAACACAAAATAATCATGTGTTTTTCTTGTCTTTTGTATATGACTTGTAGTATTGGGTGATTAAGTAATTGATGGTGAAACAGAGGTCTTTTAAGAAATAGTCTGGCTAGTGAATGATATAGGAGTGATTAGACTTAAGAACCACCATTTTGCAAACACTAATGAATTCGTTTGGATTCAGGTTAGATTTACCTCTTTGGATCTAACTGTCCATTTACAGAAAGTGCAAGACTGATGTTATAATGTCACTATGGGAAATTCCACAGTACCTGAATCTGCAAAATTTAGACTGGCAATTTCTACAGGAAAAATAACTTGGTCCCTTCAATACAAATTTGCAAGAAGAAAGAAAGATTTGGAAGGAGAATCTTTGAACCAGATATCTTGCTCTCAAGATGCAAAACAATTTAAAAAGTTGTACTAGACATTTGAAAAAATGTGAAAAAGGTAAGATATTTGATAAAGTAAAAATTATTGTATATTTTAAGGGTGATAGTAGTATGAGGATTATGTTTTTAGGAGATAAATATTGCAATGTTCATCTCCATTTTTGGAGATAAATATTGAAATGTTTATAAATGATTGACATCTGGAATTTGCTTCAAATTACCCAGAGGCTAGAGAGAGTGAGTATGGGTATAGATGAAACAAGATTAGGCAGGTATTGATAATTTTTGAAGTTCTGTAACAGATACATTAAGTTCATCATAGTCTTCTGTCTACTTTCTACTATATTTTAAATTTTCTATAGTAAAAAGTTAAGAAAAACTTGAAAGCAACCAAGATATTCTTTAGTAGTTGAATGGATAAATTATCTGTGGTACATCCAGACAATGGTGTATTAATTAGCACTAAGGAGAAATTATCTAACAATCTATGAAAAGACATGGAGGAATTTTAAATGCATATTATTGAGTGTGAGTAACCAATCTCAAAAGGCTATATATTGCATGATTTCAACTATATAATATTCCAGAAAAGGTAAAACTATAGAGACAGTAAAAAGGTCATTGGTTGCCTGGGATTATCATGGAGACAGGGATAAATAGAGCATAAAGGATGTTTAGGGCAGTGAAAGTACTCCATGTGATACTTAATGGTGGGAAAATGCCATATATACACTTGTCTAAACCCATAGAACATACAACCCCACAGTGAACCCTAATGTGAACTGCAGACTTTGAGAGACAATGACGTGTTAATGTAGGTTCCTCAATTGCAACAAAGGTACTGCTATGGTGGGTAATGTTGATAATAGGGGAGGTTGTGCATGTGTGGGAACAAGGGACATCTGGGAAATCTCTATACCATCTTCTCAATTTTTCTGTGATCCTAAAACTACTCTGAAAAATAACTAAGTTCTTAAAATACACTCATACAAAAGCAACATCATTAGTTATTAGAGAAATACAGATTAAAACCATCATGAAATACTGCCAAGTAACTGTTATAATGGCAAATAATAATAATGATAATGATAATAATAATAATAATAATAATGATAATGGTATTGCTCCACAATATCAGGTTGTGGAGCAACTGGAATTCTCATTTGTCACTGCAGGAATGCAACAATGATACAGTTACTCTGGAAAACAATTTGGCTATTTCTATAAAGTTAAACATACACTTAACATATGATGACTAATCCCATTCCTGGGCATTTACCCAAAAGAAATAAAAACATATGTTCACAGAAAAACCTGCATGCAAATGTTTATAGTGACTTTATTCAAAATTTTCCCAAACTGGAAACAACCCAAATGTCCTTCAACTGATGAATGAACAAACCAAATGTAGTACTCCCATGCAGTAACAAGTATTCACTGAAAAAAAAAAAGAAATGAAATACTGATCCACACAACACCATGAATACATCTCAGAAGCATTATGCTAAATGAAAGAAGCCCGACTTCATTTTAATGACATTCTAGAGAAGGCAGAAGTGTGGGGCCAGTGGGGGGATGTTGACTATAAAGAGGTATAAGGGAGTTTTAAGGGGTGTTGGAACTGTTCTAAATCTTGATTTGTGGTCACAAAATGGCTTAAGTTTCTAAAACTTACAGAACTGTCCCATTTCAGCTTAACAATAACCCACAACCTCGGACCAACTAAGAACTGTCCCATTTCAATAGAGTGAATTTGATCTATGTACGTTACACTAAAATTTTTTTGAGTTAAAAATGCAAATAACTGTGAGAGATAACACTGGGCTAAAAGCCCAAAGCTGGTAAAATGAGTCAACAACTGCCAGGGTTGTGTTGGTGTTAATGCTGTCAGCATAACAGGCTCTTCCATGGGATTCACAAGGAGAGCATCCCAAGGACCCAACATTCAAGATTGTGGTATGGCAAGATGATTTATTCTGGTGGAAATAGAAGCTGCCTACTGGATTTCCAATGTCTTAATCTCCCTCTGTCCCGCCATGGAAAAAATCCAACCATATTCTCAGCAAGGCCAAAACAAAAGCCAGTGTCCAGAGTTTCTGCTTCATATTAAAACTTAGTCTTTTGGAACACAGTCTGTTAAGCAGTCTCAGTCCCCATCCAGATAGTTTAGCTTGTTTCTGGGTGCTCTGGAGACAGAGTCTGTGTGGCAGCAGCTGTTAGATCCACCAACCACGAGAACAAATGTCGGAGACTTTCAGGGATTCAAAGATGTTAATTTATTGGCCAAGTTTAACCTGCGCAGGGGTGATCCCTCCAGAGATACTGTGCCCACTGGGGGCTCCTCCGGGATTCGCGCCTAGAGCTTACAGCTAAGTCCTTATATACAGGTCATCAAGCAGGTGTTTTTGCACAGAGGCAGATTATTGGCTTACAGGGCCCACACGCAAGAAAAAGGGTGGGGTCTGACTCAACTGAAAGGGAAATTTTGAAACTAAACAGATAGGAATCAACTTACAGGGTGTCTGCTAGGGTTTCAGGCTCCTTGGGGCTGAGGCCATTGTTCTTGTTCCCAACATTCCCCGTTTTCTTTTGGGGGGTATGTCAAACCTTTGATTCTTCATCACTCGGGAGGATGGTGTAGGGTTGGGAGAGTACCATTAGCTTAACTATTTCTATTCTCTCCTTGATGAAAGCAAGTACTTTATTTAAGATAATAGGTCCTATTGTGACCACTAATAAGAGTACTAGGAGTGGTCCAGCAATGGCAGATATAAGGGTGGTTAGCCAAGGGGACGTTTTGAACATAGATTCATACCAATTAGAACTTTCTTCTTCTCTATTTCTATCTTTTAACCTTTTGGTGAGTGTTTTAATATTTTCTTTAATTATTCCAGAGTGGTTAGCATTAAAACAACACTCTTCTCCTAATGCAGCACATAACCCACCTTGCTGGAGGAGGAGGATGTCTAGTCCTCTCCTATTCTGTAAGGCTACTTCAGCAAGGGAGTCTACTTGGTGCTCTAGATATATTATTTGATCTTGTAGGAGGGATATGTCCTTTGAGAAAGTTTGGGATAATTGCCTGAGGTTGAGCTCCCCTTGTATGAAAGCCCCCGCCCCTACAGCAGCGGAACCTACAATCCCTATAGTGGCTACAATTGGGATAAGCAATGGGGCTCGTTTGGTGCGCTTAGGGGAGGCAACTAGAAACTCAGGATTTCCTCCATATAAATATACTTGAGGAATAATATAAGCACTAACACAGAGCTCAGGGTGAGTGGGGACAATGCATTTAAAAATGCCTTGGGTACAGACAAACCATAACCCCTCAGAAGCTTTGGTTATGAAGGGGTTCCCTGAGGTTATTTGCAGGGCCTCTTGATTAAGACAGTAGTCACTATAGTTTGGATTTTTGTCTAGAGTGGAATTTGCTTGGAGGTAACAGGTTCCCCTCCCATGGAACTCCGCAAGGGTGAGGGACCCTTCAGTAACACAGTCCTTCATCTGGTCTTGATCTCGGTCTATGTCATTTGTAAGAGTGACTGTCTTAGGGGC